>NW_028320603.1:0-99844 GCF_062004578.1 Staurois parvus
TCTATCCTCTATCCCACCATCTCTCTCTTCTCTCTCCCTCCATCTCTCTCTCCCTATCCCTCCATCTCTCTCTCCTCTCCCCCCAATCTCTCTCTTCTCTCTCCCTCCTCTCCCTTCTCTCTCCTCTATCCCTCCATCTCTCTCTCCTCTCCCCCCAATCTCTCCCTTCTCTCTCCTCTATCCCTCCATCTCTCTCTCCTATCCCCCCAATCTCCTCTCTCTCTCTCTCTCTCCTCTCCCCCCAATCTCTCTCTCTCTTCTCTCTCCTCCTCTCCCTTCTCTCTCCTCTATCCCTCCATCTCTCCTCTATCCCTCCATCTCTCTCTCTCCTCTCTCTCTCTCTCTCTCTCTCCCCATCTCTCCCTCCTCTCTCTTCTCCCTCCATCTCTCCCTCCTCTCTCTTCTCCATCCCTTCTCTCTCCTCTCTCCCTCCATCTCTATATTCCTTCTCTCTCCTCTCTCCCTCCTCTCTCTTCTCTCTCAGATCTTCTCTTTCCCTCCATCTCTCTCTCTTTTCTCTCTCCCCTCTCCTTCCATTTCTCTTTCCCACATCTCTCCTGTCTCTCTCTATTCTCTCTCCTTTCTCTTCTCTCTCCCTCCATCTCTCTTTCCTCTATCCCTCCATCTCTCTTTCCTCTATCCCTCCATCTCTCCTCTATCCCTCCATCTCTCTCTTCTCTTTCCTCTATCCCTCCATCTCTCTTTCCTCTATCCCTCCATCTCTCTTTCCTCTATCCCTCCATCTCTCTTTCCTCTATCCCTCCATCTCTCCCTTCTCTCTCCTCTATCCCTCCATCTCTCTCCTCTATCCCTCCATCTCTCTCTTCTCTCTCTTCTATCCCTCCATCCCTCTCTCCTCTATCCCTCCATCTCTCTCCTCTATCCCTCCATCCCTCTCTCCTCTATCCCTCCATCTCTCTCCTCTATCCCTCCATCCCTCTCTCCTCTATCCCTCCATCTCTCTCTCCTCTATCCCTCCATCTCTCTCTCCTCTATCCCTCCATCTCTCTCTGCTCTTTCCCTCCATCTCTCTCTTCTCTCTCCTCTATCCCTCCATCTCTCTCTTCTCTCTCCTCTATCCCTCCATTTCTCTCTTCTATCCCTCTATCTCTCCCTCCTCTCCCTCGATCTCTTCTCTCTCCTCTCTCTCCGCACTGATCTCTGTGGACTCCAGTCTGTCATGTTGCTGTTGCGGAGTGTGTCAGTTGTACAAATCACACTCGGAATCTTCTGTCTACTTGGATTATGTTTATTTTTGGATGGGAGTTGCGTCGTGATTCCTGCAAGGTGGCCGTCCTTCCTGCGCTCGCTACCCTTCAGCCTTCAGTCAGCCCTATTTAAGGTGTCACTCCACTGAGAAGCAAGACATCATTAATAAAGGGGGGGGGGGGGATCATGTACTTATGTCTCTGCCCAGGTCACCCATGCACTATATAAACTGTTAAGTCTTGCATTCAGTTTGGACTACTAGCACCTGTCCATGGTCAAAGCAACCATTCTGATAGGACAGACCCTTCAACCAGGCAGTAATCCACAGCAACTAACCAATCAAAGCAGAGATCTTATTCTTGAGTGGATTAAACCAACAGCAGCCAATCAAAATGCACTCTGCTGAAGTCAGACCAATACAAAAAATGGATCCTGATTGGTTATCTAGATATATTGCACTTAGAAATCAGCACTTTAGACCGAGAACATTGATAAGGCAGAGTGCAGTAACCAATAGCAACCAGGAATCGCCCTCCGTAGGACAGCAGTGCTGTGAAATCCTATTGGCTGACACAGGCTGCTAAACGACTGTGCAAATCATCGCTGCTCTTTTGCACTGTAATAACGAATAATCTGCTCCACGCCTCGTTCGGCTCGCTCGCTTTCCACTGGGCGTCCCTCTGGTGGTCTCATCTGCTCTGCGTATCCTCCAGCCCAACCTCCTGCTGTCTCTTCATTTATGGTTGCTGTCATTCTGCGCCTTTCTGTATTAATTTTGCATCATGTCTGTATGAAGTACGGCAGCCCTTTGCAGAGGATTACAGCTCAGGAGGGTTTCCACTGTAGCAGACGTAACATGATTTTTGTTTTTTTGCATGCTTCCTCTGTTATTATGTGTTATTATTTTTTTTTTAGTATTAAAAAGTACATTTTTACAAATCTTTTTTTTTATTCAGATGCAGCTGGCCTTGCATAAATCTTACTCTGACCAGGAACATTACAATCTCATTGTACAATCACCTTTACAGCTACCAACAAGTATATGGGGCAGGGGTCTGCCTTGGATAAAAATCTTTTTTTTGCCACATTATTATTATACAGGATTTATATATTATTATTATTATACAGGATTTATATTATTATTATACAGGATTTATAGCGCCAACAGTTCGCTCAGCACTTTACAATATAACAGGAGACAATACAGCAACAATACAGTTCAATACAAGAGGGATAGGAGGGCCCTGATCCTGGGAGCTTACAATCTAAGAGGGAGGGGCTAGTGGTACAAAAGGTAACAACTGTGGGGGATGGACTGGTAGGAGAAATAGAAGATTCCATTATTAGCTGAGGGCAGGATAGGCTTCCCTGATGAGATAGGTTTTCAGAGATCGCCTATAAAGTGGGCAGAGTAGGCGACAGTCTGATAGATTTTGGTAGAGAGTTCCAAAGAATGGTGGAGGCTCTGGAGAAGTCCTGGAAACGAGCGTGGGAGGAGGAGACAAGGGAGCTAGAGAGCAGGAGGTTGTGCGAGGAGCAGGGAATTCCTCATCAGTGCCAATGACCAAATATGTCCATGTTAGGTCAATGATGTCACCGGTGTCCCCATTCCTTTGTTTCGTGTGACTGAGGGGCAGGGAATTCCTCAGCAGTGCCAATGACCAAATATGTCCATGTTAGGTCAATGATGTCACCAGTGTCCCTGTTCCTTTGTTTCGTGTGACTGCGGGGCAGGGAATTCCTCAGCAGTGCCAGTGACCAAATATGTCCATGTTAGGTCAATAATGTCACCAGTGTCCCCATTCCTTTGTTTCATGTGACTGCGGGGCAGAAAATTCCTCAGCAGTGCCAATGACCAAATATGTCCATGTTAGGTCAATGATGTCACCAGTGTCCCCGTCCCTCTGTTTCGTGTGACTGTGGGGCAGGGAATTCCTCAGCAGTGCCAATGACCAAATATGTCCATGTTAGGTCAATGATGTCACCAGTGTCCCCGTCCCTTTGTTTCGTGTGACTGTGGGGCAGGGAATTCCTCATCAGTGCCAATGACCAAATATGTCCATGTTAGGTCAATGATGTCACCAGTGTCCCCGTCCCTCTGTTTCGTGTGACTGTGGGGCAGGGAATTCCTCAGCAGTGCCAATGACCAAATATGTCCATGTTAGGTCAATGATGTCACCAGTGTCCCCGTCCCTCTGTTTCGTGTGACTGTGGGGCAGGGAATTCCTCATCAGTGCCAATGACCAAATATGTCCATGTTAGGTCAATAATGTCACCAGTGTCCCCATTCCTTTGTTTCATGTGACTGTGGGGCAGGGAATTCCTCAGCAGTGCCAATGACCAAATATGTCCATGTTAGGTCAATGATGTCACCAGTGTCCCCGTCCCTCTGTTTCGTGTGACTGTGGGGCAGGGAATTCCTCATCAGTGCCAATGACCAAATATGTCCATGTTAGGTCAATGATGTCACCAGCGTCCCCACTCCTCTGTTATGTGTGGCCGTGAGGCAGGGAATTCCATGGGATGGTGGCCAGCAGCCTTCCAGTCTCATGTAACATGGCCCCAGTCTCTATCTCTTGTAGCCAGGGGCGGACTTACCATTTGGAAACTCAGGCACTGCCCGAGGGCCCGGGATCAGTGGGGGGCCCCATGAGATGCCCCTGGTACCTTTTTCATAGGCTTTTTTGAGTTTGGGCAAGGACACAGGGGCCCCATGATCCCCTATTGCCCGGGGTTGTCAGTCCGCCGCTGCTTGTAGCATGTCCATATTTATCACCGCTTCCTAGTATTTCTGTGGTCTTGGATGGTCTTCTGCAGCGTTGCCTATACTGAATATTAAATACGTCCCCTTGGAGATGTCAGGGGTCACAGTGGAGACTCTCTGTATCTGGTGAGTTGACATTCTCAGGACTAAATAAACCATTTTAATGAATTGTATACATCCACCAACTATCAGTCGAGTTTTTGATCAATATTTTCAGCCAATTACATAATGCAGAACAATGCCGCGTGTGCTACGTTCTTCTATATTATGACTGATGATGAATTGCTTGTTTACGACCTGCAAATCGATCACAAATCACTGCGTACAGTCGCCTCAACCACACGTCTACAGTTAGAAATCTGCATTTTTGTGCTAGAAATGATTTTAAACCGCCGAGAAAATTGTACAATTTCTGAAAGCAGAGACCCTGGAGAATAAAACGGTGGCAGGTGCAATTTTTTTTCTGTCACACCATATCTGCGCAGCTATTCATCAACTGCAAATTAAAACATACATTTAAAATGCATTTTAGTGCAAACAAACAGAATAATAGACTTTATATTTTTGGTAAAATTTGGTAAAATATAAAAGATGGGGTTGTGTCGAATACCGAACAAGTCAAGTCTTACAATTTCATGTGTCTGTGAAGTCACAAAACCTGCGGTGCCAAACATTCTCCTCTACGGGTTTTTTCTTCAGCTCAGTCACGTTTTTTCAAAGAAAAAGGATGAGTTTACATCCATTTATTCATCCGTTTACATCCATTTATTCATCCGTTTACATCCATTTATTCATCCGTTTACATCCGTTTATTCATCCATTTACAACTGTTTTTTCATCCGTTTCCATCTGGTTTTTTCATGTTTTTTCATTCATTTTTTCATCCTTTTTCATTCGTTTTTTCATCTATTTGCATCCGTTTTTTTCATCTGTTTTTTCATCCGTTTCTATTGGTTTCCATCCATTGTTCATCCGTTTAGATCCGTTTTTCATCCGTTTACATCGAAGTACCAAGCAAGTCAAGTCTTACAATTTCATGTGTCTGTGAAGTCACAAAACCTGTGGTACCAAAAACTCTCCTCTACAGGTTAGCAGTTTAGATTAAGGGTCCTTTCACACGGGCGTTCCGGGTTTTTTTCTTCAGCTCAGTCACGTTTTTTCAAAGAAAAAGGATGAGTTTACATCCATTTATTTATCCGTTTACATCCATTTATTCATCCATTTACATCTGTTTTTTCATCCGTTTTTCATCAGTTTTTCATCCGTTTTTCATTCGTTTTTTCATCCGTTTGCATCCGCTTTTTTCATCTGTTTTTTCATCTGTTTATATTGGTTTCAATCCATTGTTTATCCGTTTAGATCCGTTTTTTTCATCTGTTTTTTCATCTGTTTTTCATCCGTTTACATCCGAGTACCAAGCAAGTCAAGTCTTACAATTTCATGTGTCTGTGAAGTCACAAAACCCGTGGTGCCAAACATTCTCCTCTACAGGTTAGCAGATTAGATTAAGGGTCCTTTCACATGGGCGTTCCGGGTTTTTTTCATCAGCTCAGTCACGTTTTTTCAAAGAAAAAGGATGAGTTTACATCCATTTATTCATCCGTTTACATCCATTTATTCATCCGTTTATTCATCCATTTACATCTCTTTTTTCATCCGTTTTTTTCATGTTTTTTCATCAGTTTTTTCATCAGTTTTTTATTCGTTTTTTTTTCATCTGTTTTTTCATCCGTTTATATTGGTTTCCATCCAGGGGTGGACTGACAACTCATGGGGCCCCCGGGCAATTGTGGATCATGGGGCCCCTGTGTCCTTGCCCAAACTCAAAAAAAGCCTATGAAAAAGGTACCAGGGGTATCTCATGGGGCCCTCTACTGACTCTGGGCCCTCGGGCAGTGCCCGAGTTTCCAAATGGTCAGTCTGCCGCTGTTTCCATCCATTGTTCATCCGTTTAGATCCGTTTTTTCATCTGGTTTTTCATCCGTTTACATCCGAGTACCAAGCAAGTCAAGTTTATGTGTCTGTGAAGTCACAAAACCCGTGGTACCAAATATTCTCCTCTACAGGTTAGCAGTTTAGATTAAGGGTCCTTTCACACGGGCGTTCCGGGTTTTTTTCTTCAGCTCAGTCACGTTTTTTCAAAGAAAAAGGATGAGTTTACATACATTTATTCATCCGTTTACATCCATTTATTCATCTGTTTACATCCGTTTATTCATCCATTTACATCTGTTTTTTCATCCGTTTTTCATCCATTTAAATCTATTTTTTCATCCGTTTCCATCAGTTTTTTTCATGTTTTTTCATCAGTTTTTTCATCCATTTGCATCCATTTTTTTCATCTGTTTTTTCATCCGTTTATATTGGTTTCAATCCATTGTTCATCCGTTTAGATCCGTTTTTTTCTTCTGTTTTTTCATCCGTTTTTCATCCGTTTACATCCGAGTACCAAGTAAGTCAAGTCTTACAATTTCATGTGTCTGTGAAGTCACAAAACCCGTGGTGCCAATCATTCTCCTCTACAGGTTAGCAGATTAGATTAAGGGTCCTTTCACACGGGCATTCCTTTTTTTTTCTTCTGTTAAGTCACGTTTTTTTCAAAGAAAAAGGATGAGTTTACATCCGTTTATTCATCCATTTACATCCGTTTTTTTCATTTGTATTTTCATCCATTTTTCATAATTTTACATCCGTTTTTTAGATCTGTTTTTTCATCCGGATTCGTCTATTTTCATCCGCTATGATATCTCTCCAGAGAGAGAGCTATCATAGTCTCCCCCCCCCCCCCTCCCCGGTACAAATCATTAGTAATACCTCATCTGGAATATGCAGTTCAGTTTTGGGCTCCAATTCACAAAAAGAAACATTGGGGAACTGGAGAAAGTGCAGAGAAGGGCAACCAAACTGATAAGAGGCATGGAGGAGATCAGCTATGAGGAAAGATTAGAGGAACTGAATGTATTCTCTACTGAGAAGAGGAGATTAAGGGGGGATATGATCTCCATGTATAATACATAAGGGGGGATATGATCTCCATGTATAATACATAAGGGGGGATATGATCTCCATGTATAATACATAAGGGGGGATATGATCTCCATGTATAATACATAAGGGAGGATATGATCTCCATGTATAATACATAAGGGGGGATATGATCTCCATGTATAATACATAAGGGAGGATATGATCACCATGTATAATACATAAGGGGGGATATGATCACCATGTATAATACATAAGGGGGGATATGATCACCATGTATAATACATAAGGGGGGATATGATCTCCATGTATAATACATAAGGGGGGATATGATCTCCATGTATAATACATAAGGGGGGATATGATCTCCATGTATAATACATAAGGGGGGATATGATCTCCATGTATAATACATAAGGGGGGATATGATCACCATGTATAATACATAAGGTAGATATGATCTCCATGTATAATACATAAGGGGGGATATGATCTCCATGTATAATACATTAGGGGGGATATGATCTCCATGTATAATACATAAGGGGGGATATGATCTCCATGTATAATACATAAGGGGGATATGATCACCATGTATAATACATAAGGGGGGATATGATCACCAAGTATAATACATAAGGGGGGATATGATCTCCATGTATAATACATAAGGGGGGATATGATCTCCATGTATAATACATAAGGGGGGATATGATCTCCATGTATAATACATAAGGGGGGATATGATCTCCATGTATAATACATAAGGGGGGATATGATCACCATGTATAATACATAAGGGGGGATATGATCTCCATGTATAATACATAAGGGGGGGATATGATCTCCATGTATAATACATAAGGGGGGATATGATCTCCATGTATAATACATAAGGGGGGATATGATCTCCATGTATAATATATAAGGGGGATATGATCACCATGTATAATACATAAGGGGGGATATGATCTCCACGTATAATACATAAGGGGGGATATGATCTCCACGTATAATACATAAGGGGGGATATGATCTCCATGTATAATACATAAGGGGGGATATGATCTCCATGTATAATACATAAGGGGGATATGATCTCCATGTATAATACATAAGGGGGGATATGATCTCCATGTATAATACATAAGGGGGGATATGATCTCCATGTATAATACATAAGGGGGGATATGATCTCCATGTATAATATATAAGGGGGATATGATCACCATGTATAATACATAAGGGGGGATATGATCTCCACGTATAATACATAAGGGGGGATATGATCTCCATGTATAATACATAAGGGGGGATATGATCTCCATGTATAATACATAAGGGGGGATATGATCTTCACGTATAATACATAAGGGGGGATATGATCTCCACGTATAATACATAAGGGGGGATATGATCTCCATGTATAATACATAAGGGGGGATATGATCTCCATGTATAATACATAAGGGGGGATAAGATCTCCATGTATAATACATAAAGGGGGGGGGATATGATCTCCGTGTATAATACATAAGGGGGGATATGATCTCCATGTATAATACATAAGGGGGGATATGATCTCCATGTATAATACATAAGGGGGATATGATCTCCATGTATAATACATAAGGGGGGATATGATCTCCATGTATAATACATAAGGGGGATATGATCTCCATGTATAATACATAAGGGGGGGATATGATCTCCATGTATAATACATAAAGGGGGGGGATATGATCTCCATGTATAATACATAAGGGGGATGTGATCTCCATGTATAATACATAAAGGGGGGGGATATGATCTCCATGTATAAATACATCAGTGGTTCATATAGTGAACTCGGTGTAGTTATTCCCCCTGAGGTCATCACAGAGGACAAGGGGGCGCTCTTTATGTCTGGAGGAAAATAAATGTATTCTCCAAACACGGAAAGGTTTCTTCACAGTAAGAGCTGTGAGAATGTGGAATAGACTCCCTCCAGAGTTGGTTGTGGCCAGCTCAGTGGATTGCTGTAGGAAAGTCCTGGATTCTTTCTTGGATACACAGAATATAACTGGATATAACATTTATAGGGAAAGTTGATCCAGGGAATATCTGATTGCCTCTCGGGGATCAGGAAGGAATTTTTTTCCCTGCAGGAGCAAATTGGATCGTGCTTTGCTGGGTTTTTTGCCTTCCTCTGGATCAACTGTGGGTGTAGGATTATAACTTTTTTTTTTAATGGTTGAACTGGAGGGACTTTTGTTTTTTTTCAGTCAGACTAGCTTTGTAACTCCTCCAGGATGGCACATCAATACCTGCCATTGCCAGAAGGTTTGCTGTGTCTCCCAGCACAGTCTCAAGAGCATGGAGGAGATTCCAGGAGACAGGCAGTTCCTCTAAGAGAGCTGGACAGGGTCGTAGAAGGTCCTTAACTCATCAGCAGGACCGGTATCTGCTCCTTTGTGCAAGGAGGAACAGGATGAGCCCTGCCAGAGCCCTACAAAATGACCTCCAGCTGGCCACTGGTGTGAATGTCTCTGACCAAACAATCAGAAACAGACTTCATGAGGGAGGCCTGAGGGCCCGACGTCCTCTACTGGGCCCTGTGATCACTGCCCGGCACCATAGAGCTCGATTGGCATTTGCCATTGAACACCAGAATTGGCAGGTCCACCACTGGCGCCCTGTGCTTTTCACAGATGAGAGCAGGTTCACCCTGAGCACATGTGACAGACATGAAAGGATCTGGAGAAGCCGTGGAGAACGCTCTGCTGCCTGTAACATGGTTCAGTATGACCGTTTTGGTGGTGGGTCAGTGATGGTCTGGGGAGGCATATCCATGGAGGGACACACAGACCTCTACAGGCTAGACAATGGCACCCTGACTGCCATTAGGTATGGGGATGAAATCCTTGGACCCATTGTCAGACCCTACACTGGTGCAGTGGGTCCTGGGTTCCTCCTGGTGCAGTGGGTCCTGGGTTCCTCCTGGTGCAGTGGGTCCTGGGTTCCTCCTGGTGCAGTGGGTCCTGGGTTCCTCCTGGTGCAGTGGGTCCTGGGTTCCTACTGGTGCAGTGGCTCCTGGGTTCCTCCTGGTGCAGTGGGTCCTGGGTTCCTCCTGGTGCACGACAATGCCCGGCCTCATGTGGGGAGAGTATGCAGGCAGTTCCTGGAGGATGAAGGAATTGATACCATTGAATGGCCCCCACACTCGTCTGACCTAAATCCAATAGAACCCCTCTGGGATGTCATGTTTCGGTCCATCCAACGCCACCAGGTTGCACCTCAGACTGTCCAGGAGCTCAGTGATGCCCTGGTCCAGATCTGGGAGGAAGTCCCCCAGGACACCATCCGTGGTCTCATTAGGAGCTCCCATCCCCCGACGTTGTCAGGCATGCATACAAGCACGTGGGGGCCACACAAACTACTGAGGACCATTCTGAGTTGCTGCAATGACATTTCAGCACAATGGACTCGCCTGCTGCATCATTTTTTCACTTTGATTTTCGGGGTGTCTTTGAATTCAGTCCTCTGTAGGTCGATCATTTTCATTTCCATCAAATGATGGGGCGTCCTTACGTTCCTCACCCATCCCCCGTCCATGTCAGTATAGAGATCCAGCAGGAGATTCCTCCCCATTGAGATCTGATGTGTTTTCAGAGTCTTCCTTTCATGTTATACTGAATATAATTATATACATTCAGGGCTTTTTTTCTCAGAAAATAGGTGCCGGAACTTCCTCTTTTCGAGTCACTGCTTGTCTCTGCCGCCTACCCAACTCTGAGCTCCGTTCCTTGGCTCCTCACAGTCCCGCCCCTTTAGAGAATACAGGACCAAGTATTGATCTGTATGGAATTCATTATTGATAACAAGAAAAGCAGTAAAATATATTCCTTGCAGCCAGCAACAACGGAACCCCAACCCCCCAAGAAACAATAGACCCCTGGCAGCCAGCAACAACAGACCCCTCCCTCAACAGAGGATCCCTCTCAGCAGCAATTGTCCCCCCAGCAACATAAGACCCAACCCCTGGAACAATATACCCCCCACCAGCAACAACCAACAACAGACCTCCCCCCAGCAAAAATAGATCCCCTCCAGCGGCAACAGATCCTCCAGCAGCCAGCATCAATGGACCCTTCAGTACACCCCAGCACCCCTTGTCATACATACATTCAGGGTTGGCGGTGCCACGTTCCTGCTGAAAAAAAGCTCTGAATACATATATATATATGAAATTGCTGTTGTTTTTTGTATTTCATTTGTTTTTTGATCTTTTATTCAGCTGTCTTGAAGCTGACAACTTAGTGCCCAATTTTAACGTCACAATTGATTGAAATTCTGGTGGCCAATCAGCCTCATCGGTTGTAGGTTTACTTGTTTCTAACAATCCACTTGTGATCACCCGCATGGAAGAAAAATATATTTCAAAAATATTCTTCCCAAATATATTGATATATTTGAAATACTACAAATGTGGCCATATTCAATATATTTGAAAAAAATAAATAAAAATTATATATATATATATACAGTTGGAAGAAAAAGTATGTGAACCCCTTGGGATTACCTGGAGTTTTGCATGAATTGGGCATAAAATGTGCTCTGAACGTCATCTAAGTCACAACAATAGAAGAACACAGTCTGCTGAACATAATACTACACAAACATTAGATGTTCCCATGGTTTAATTGCACATAACATGTAAACATTCACAGTGCAGGGAGGAAAAAGTATGTGAGTCCCTAGCTTAATGACTTCTCCCAGAGCTAATTGGAGCCAGGAGTGAGCCAACCTTGACTCCAATCAGTGTGATGATATTGGATGTGTTGCTGACAGCTGTCCTGCCCTTAAAAAACACACACCTGTTTTGGGTTTACTGGTTTCAAGAAGCACTCTCTGATGTGAACCATGCCTCGCAGAAAAGAGCTCTCAGAAGACCTATGATCAAGAATTGTTGACTTGCATGAAGCTGGAAAGGGTTACAAAAGTATCTCCAAAAGCCTTGATGTTCATGTGTCCACGGTAAGACAGACTGTCTACAAATGGAGAAAGTTTAGCACTGTTGCTACTCTCCCTAGGCATGGTCGTCCTGTAAAAATGACTGCAAGAGCACAGCGCAGAATGCTGCATGAGGTAAAGAAGAATCCCAGAGTGTCAGCTAAAGACCTACAGAAATCTCTGGCACACGCTAACATTTTTGTTGACACATCTACAATAAGGAAAACATTAAACAAGAATGGAGTACATGGGAGGACACCACGGAGGAAGCCATTGCTGTCCAAAAAGAATATTGCAGCACGTTTGAAGTTTGCAAAAGAGCACCTGGATGTTCCACAGCACTACTGGCAAAATATACTGTGGACAGATGAAACCAAGATTGAGTTGTTTGGGAAGAACACACAACACTATGTGAGGAGAAAAAAAGGCACAGCACACCAACATCAAAACCTCATCCCCACTGTGAAACATGGCGGAGGGAGCATCATGGTTTGGGGCTGCTTTGCTGCCTCAGGGCCTGGACGGATTGTTGTCATTGATGGGAAAATGAATTCCAGAGTTTATCAAGACATTTTGCAGGAAAACGTACGACCATCTGTCCGCCAACTGAAGCTCCGCAGAGGATGGGTGATGCAACAGGACAATGACCCAAAGCATACAAGTAATTCAACAAAACAATGGCTGCAACAGCACAGAATACGCCTTCTGGAGTGGCCCAGTCAGAGTCCTGACCTCAACCTGATTGAAATGCTGTGGCATGACCTAAAGAGAGCGATTCACACCAGACATCCCAAGAATATTGCTACACTGAAACAGTTTTGTGAAGAGGAGTGGTCCAAAATTACTCCAGATCGTTGTGCAGGTCTGATCTGCAACTACAGGAAACGTTTGGTTGAGGTCATTCCTGCCAAAGGAGGGTCAATCAGTTATTAAATCAAAGGTTCACATACTTTTTCCTCCCTGCACTGTGAATGTTTACATGTTATGTGCAATTAAACCATGGCAACATCTAATGTTTGTGTAGTATTATGTTCAGCAGACTGTGTTCTTCTATTGTTGTGACTTAGATGACGTTCAGAGCACATTTTATGCCCAATTCATGCAAAACTCCACGTAATCCCAAGGGGTTCACATACTTTTTCTTGCAACTGTATATATATATATATATATATAGAGAGACACATAAACTGCATGATGAAATGTGTTTTTTATATATTACAAAATAAATGAAAAATATATTTAAATATATATATATTTTTAAATATATTGTTCAAATTTTTTTTTACCATATAAAAAAGTCATTTTAACATATATTTTTTACATATATTTGTAAATGCATTCCAAAAATGTAGATTTGTATTTTTAAAGACGTACGGTATATTTGAAATGTATTTTTAAAAATATTTTTTCATGTATTTTGTAATAAAAACACATTTCAACATTCAGTATATATATAATATATATATATACACCCACACACGCACACACATATATATATATTTATTGAATTATATTTTGAAATATATAGAATTGTAGTATTTCAAAATATGTCAATATATTTGGGAAAAATATTTTTTAAATATATTTCAAATATATTTTATTTATTTGAAAATATATTTCAAATATATTTTTCTTCCATATGGGCATATTTGCAATTCCTGGTTTCTTGAAAATGGCTGAAATTGACTTGGTTGCCACGTGTAGAGCCGGCTCATTTCTGGGCACATGATAAACTATTGTTTGTGTAGCCCAAACTTTTTTTTTTTAAATCGAGAGAGTAGGGAAGAGTTAAATTCCAAATTTTTTTTTTTTTTTTTGCTCTCGTCAAATTAGAGAGATTTCCCATCACTTCCTGTCTTGGAGATGAGATGGAACAGCCTGAGATATGAATGATAGCGCTGAACCGTGAAGTGAAAATTGGTTCGGATGGAGGTGTGTTTTCCTTCAAAGAAGCAGATCCATGATGAGAATAGAGTGTGGGTGAACGTTGTAATCACGTAGCCGTGTGAGGAAGGGGGCCTTCTGTACAGTCCCTGTCTGAGCACCCCTGGAGATTGAGATGGGGTCTGCAGGGGCCCAGGGTGCAGGATACGCAGGAATTTGCAAACGTGTGCAAACTAAGCACCTTGTTTTTAGTGTGAACTGTTTTGTTGCAGGCTGGCCGGTACGTGAGCTGGGAAGGTCACTATATCCGGTCTGCCCGGACCCTGCATTCACTATATCTGGTCTCCCCGGACCCTGCATTCACTATATCCGCTCTCCCCGGACCCTGCATTCACTATATCTGCTCTCCCCGGACCCTGCATTCACTATATCCGCTCTCCCCGGACCCCGCATTCACTATATCCGCTCTCCCCGGACCCCGCATTCACTATATCCGCTCTCCCCGGACCCTGCATTCACTATACAGGGTTGTATGTCTTCCATTGAAACCAATGATGGGACACTATTCCTCCCACTGATACCAATGATGGGGCACTATTCCTCCCACTGACACCAATGATGGGGCACTATTCCTCCCACTGATACCAATGATGGGGCACTATTCCTCCCACTGACACCAATGATGGGGCACTATTCCTGCCACTGATACCAATGATGGGGCACTATTCCTCCCACTGACATCAATGATGGGGCACTATTCCTCCCACTGACACCAATGATGGGACACTATTCCTCCTACTGACACCAATGATGGGACACTATTCCTCACACTGATACCAATGATGGGGCACTATTCCTCCCACTGACATCAATGATGGGGCACTATTCCTCCTACTGACACCAATGATGGGACACTATTCCTCACACTGATACCAATGATGGGGCACTATTCCTCCTACTGACACCAATGATGGGACGCTATTCCTCCCACTGATACCAATGATGGGGCACTATTCCTCCTACTGACACCAATGATGGGGCACTATTCCTCCCACTGACACCTACGATGGGGCACTATTCCTCCCACTGACACCAATGATGGGGCACTATTCCTCCCACTGACACCAATGATGGGGCACTATTCCTCCCACTGATACCAACGATGGGGCACTATTCCTCCCACTGACACCAATGATGGGGCACTATTCCTCCCACTGACACCAACGATGGAGCACTATTCCCCCCACTGACACCAATGATGGGCCTCAATCCGGCCCCCCTAAAGTGTGGAGGACATTAAACTGGCCTCTTGTCTGAAAGGTTTGGAGACCCCTCCTCTACACACTGGACTGTCTGGGTTGGTTGGAGTGGCCCCGCCCCTTTCTGAACACATCCCATGTATATTATGTTGCTGTGTAAGTCCATAAATCAGCAACATTGTATCTATGAGCCATCCATGTCAATCAAATGGGAAGCTTCTTCCCCCGAAACACGTCGGGGTGCATGGTGCTCCTAACTATTAGATGTTTCAGAAGGACCTTTTGAAGTGAAATTAACTTTTGTACCAGGTGCTCCCATTCAGACAGTTGTCACCAGACCCCCGATGGCAGATTTACTCTCACCTCCCGTTCAGACAGTTGTCACCAGACCCCCCCCAGATGGCAGATTTACTCTCACTTCCCGTTCAGACAGTTGTCACCAGACCCCTGCTAGCAGATTTACTCTCACCTCCCGTTCAGACAGTTGTCACCAGACCCCCGATGGCAGATTTACTCTCACCTCCCGTTCAGACAGTTGTCACCAGACCCCCAATGGCATTTTTACTCTCACCTCCCGTTCAGACAGTTGTCACCAGACCCCAGATGGCAGATTTACTCTCACCTCCCACTCAGACTGTTGTCACCAGACCCCAGATGGAAGATTGACTCTCATCTCCCGTTCAGACAGTTGTCACCAGACCCCCCCCCCAGATGGCAGATTTACTCTCACCTCTCGTTCAGACAGTTGTCACCAGACCCCCGCTAGCAGATTTACTCTCACCTCCCGTTCAGACAGTTGTCACCAGACCCCCGATGGCAGATTTACTCTCACCTCCCGTTCAGACAGTTGTCACCAGACCCCAAATGGCAGATTTACTCTCACCCGCCTTTCAGACAGTTGTCACCAGACCCCCCCCCCCCCCCATTGCAAATTTACTCTCTCCTCCCATTCAGACAGTTGTCACCAGACCCCAGATGGAATATTGAGTCTCACCTCCCGTTCAGACAGTTGTCACCAGACCCCAGATGGCAGATTGACTCGCACCTCCCATTCAGACAGTTGTCACCAGACCCCAGATGGCAGATTGACTCTCACCTCCCATTCAGACAGTTGTCACCAGACCCCAGATGGCAGATTGACTTTCACCTTCCGTTCAGACAGTTGTCACCAGACCCCCCCGCTAGCAGATTGACTCTCACCTCCTGTTCAGACAGTTGTCACCAGACCCCCGATGGCAGAGTGACTCTCACTTCCCGTTCAGACAGTTGTCACCAGACCCCAGATGGCAGATTTACTCTCACCTCCCGTTCAGACAGTTGTCACCAGACCCCAGATGGAAGATTTACTCTCACCTCCCGTTCAGACAGTTGTCACCAGACCCCAGATGCTAGATTTACTCTCACCTCCTGTTCAGACAGTTGTCACCAGACCCCCAGATGGCAGATTTACTCTCACCTCCCGTTCAGACAGTTGTCACCAAACCCCCGATGGCAGATTTACTCTCACCTCCTGTTCAGACAGTTGTTACCATACCCCTGATGGCAGATTTACTCTCACCTCCCGTTCAGACAGTTGTCACCAGACCCCAGATGGCAGATTTACTCTCACCTCCCATTCAGACAGTTGTCACCAGACCCCCGATGGCAGATTTACTCTCACCTCCCGTTCAGACAGTTGTCACCAGACCCCAGATGGCAGATTTACTCTCACCTCCCGTTCAGACAGTTGTCACCAGACCCCCGCTGGCAGATTTACTCTCACCTCCCGTTCAGACAGTTGTCACCAGACCCCAGATGGCAGATTTACTCTCACCTCTCGTTCAGACAGTTGTCACCAGACCCCCGATGGCAGATTTACTCTCACCTCCCGTTCAGACAGTTGTCACCAGACCCCCGATGGCAGATTTACTCTCACCTCCCGTTCAGACAGTTGTCACCAGACCCCCGATGGCAGATTTACTCTCACCTCCCATTCAGACAGTTGTCACCAGACCCCAGATGGCAGATTTACTCTCACCTCTCATTCAGACAGTTGTCACCAGACCCCCGATGGCAGATTTACTCTCACCTCCCATTCAGACAGTTGTCACCAGACCCCAGATGGAAGATTGACTCTCACCTCCCGTTCAGACAGTTGTCACCAGACCCCAGATAGCAGATTGACTCTCACCTCCCATTCAGACAGTTGTCACCAGACCCCAGATGGCAGATTGACTCTCACCTCCCATTCAGACAGTTGTCACCAGACCCCAGATGGCAGATTGACTTTCACTTTCCGTTCAGACAGTTGTCACCTGACCCCCCGCTAGCAGATTGACTCTCACCTCCTGTTCAGACAGTTGTCACCAGACCCCCGATGGCAGATTGACTCTCACCTCCCGTTCAGACAGTTGTCACCAGACCCCAGATGGCAGATTTACTCTCACCTCCCGTTCAGACAGTTGTCACCAGACCCCAGATGGAAGATTTACTCTCACCTCCCGTTCAGACAGTTGTCACCAGACCCCAGATGCTAGATTTACTCTCACCTCCTGTTCAGACAGTTGTCACCAGACCCCCAGATGGCAGATTTACTCTCACCTCCCGTTCAGACAGTTGTCACCAGACCCCCGATGGCAGATTTACTCTCACCTCCTGTTTAGACAGTTGTCACCATACCCCTGATGGCAGATTTACTCTCACCTCCTGTTCAGACAGTTGTCACCAGACCCCAGATGGCAGATTTACTCTCACCTCCCATTCAGACAGTTGTCACCAGACCCCCGCTGGCAGATTTACTCTCACCTCCCATTCAGACAGTTGTCACCAGACCCCAGATGGCAGATTTACTCTCACCTCTCGTTCAGACAGTTGTCACCAGACCCCAGATGGCAGATTTACTCTCACCTCCCGTTCAGACAGTTGTCACCAGACCCCAGATGGAAGATTTACTCTCACCTCCCGTTCAGACAGTTGTCACCAGACCCCAGATGCTAGATTTACTCTCACCTCCTGTTCAGACAGTTGTCACCAGACCCCCAGATGGCAGATTTACTCTCACCTCCCGTTCAGACAGTTGTCACCAGACCCCCGATGGCAGATTTACTCTCACCTCCTGTTTAGACAGTTGTCACCATACCCCTGATGGCAGATTTACTCTCACCTCCTGTTCAGACAGTTGTCACCAGACCCCAGATGGCAGATTTACTCTCACCTCCCATTCAGACAGTTGTCACCAGACCCCCGCTGGCAGATTTACTCTCACCTCCCGTTCAGACAGTTGTCACCAGACCCCCGATGGCAGATTTACTCTCACCTCCCGTTCAGACAGTTGTCACCAGACCCCCGATGGCAGATGTACTCTCACCCGCCTTTCAGACAGTTGTCACCAGACCCCCCCCCCCCCGATGGCAGATTTACTCTCACCTCCCATTCAGTCAGTTGTCACCAGACCCCAGATGGCAGATTTACTCTCACCTCCCGTTCAGACAGTTGTCACCAGACCCCTGCTGGCAGATTTACTCTCACCTCCCGTTCAGACAGTTGTCACCAGACCCCCGCTGGCAGATTTACTCTCACCTCCTGTTCAGACAGTTGTCACCAGACCCCAGATGGAAGATTGACTCTCACCTCCCGTTCAGACAGTTGTCACCAGACCCCCGATGGCAGATTTACTCTCGCCTCCCATTCAGACAGTTGTCACCAGACCCCAGATGGCAGATTTACTCTCACCTCCCATTCAGACAGTTGTCACCAGACCCCCGCTGGCAGATTTACTCTCACCTCCCATTCAGACAGTTGTCACCAGACCCCCGCTGGCAGATTTACTCTCACCTCCCATTCAGACAGTTGTCACCAGACCCCCGATGGCAGATTTACTCTCGCCTCCCATTCAGACAGTTGTCACCAGACCCCAGATGGCAGATTTACTCTCACCTCCCATTCAGACAGTTGTCACCAGACCCCCGCTGGCAGATTTACTCTCACCTCCCATTCAGACAGTTGTCACCAGACCCCCGCTGGCAGATTTACTCTCACCTCCCATTCAGACAGTTGTCACCAGACCCCCGATGGCAGATTTACTCTCGCCTCCCATTCAGACAGTTCTCACCAGACCCCAGATGGCAGATTTACTCTCACCTCCCGTTCAGGTGAGAACAGAAATATTTAGCATTCCTGTCACTTTCTGTACTAAGCGAAGGCCTTGAACGCCGTGAATGATTCATGACGCTACGTAATAAAATAGATCTGGTTGGGTTCAATGCCTGTAGCCGAGCGTCGCGGTCCTGCGCAGTCTGACATCCGCCACAGCCAGTTCCTCCCGTCGCTTCATTTCCCAGAAGGATAATTAAAAGAAAATTATACCCTTCTTTTAACTAAAGTTCTGTGTGCCGATACGTGGCACATCGAGTGCTCAGAGCGGGAGGCTTTCCGAGAGAGAGAGGGAAAAAAATGGAAAAAAAAGGTTACAAGTACCTTCTAATTTTAGTTTTAGCTGCTTCTCGCCAGCCCTGAATGGGCCCTTTTATATCCGCGCCGGTGAATGAATAGAATGCAGGTATGTGAGCGCGGCGGCGGCATCGGCTGCGTTCCCCCTCACTGCCTGGGTGGTCTTTCTTCCTCCCTTGACGCACATCAAGCTATAACTTTCAGCTCGTGGCTTTTGTTTTCAGCTTGTTTCAGTTATCTCCGTTCAACCGCTTGCCGCACGGCTACCTATCCGCCTCTCAGCGAATAATCACATTTTCCTTCCACAAGGCTGGCTGTTTGCAGCCGTGCTGTAAAGGAAAAAACAGGCCAGAGGCGAGACATCATTGAGCATTTAAAGCGCATTTAGAAAAAAAAAATGTTTAGATTAGGTTTAGAAAACACTAGGTTTTTTTTTTTTTTTTGTCCCATTGGGGAGATGTTCCGTCTAGAAATGGGAGGAGTGGTTGTGGGGAAATTAATTTAGCTGTGAAATGAACCATAATACCTATTGGACTGCTTAGGTAAAATGGGTTTTTTTTTTCTTTTTTAAATTTGTGTATTTATGGCTCCTTATTTAATTTAGTGTTCTTTGTATTTTTTTTCCTTTTTTGTGTAGGTATGTGTTTATTTAATTTATTTTGTGCTTTTGTATTTTTCTGCTTTTTGCATTTTTATGGTTGTTTATTTATTTTGTGCTTTTTTATTTTTCTGCTTTTTGCATTTTGATAGTTGTTTATTTATTTTGTGATTTTGTATTTTGCTGCTTTTTTTCATTTTACGTTGTTTATTTAATTTAGCGCTCTTAGTATTTATGGTTGCTTATTTATTTTGTGCTTTTGTAATTTTCTGCTTTTTGCACTTTTATGGTTGTTTATTTATTTTGTTTGAACTGTATTGTAATTTTACTGTCCCCCTTTATATTGTAAAGCGTGGCGTAAACTGTTGGAGATCTATAAATTCTGTGTAATAATAATAATAATAATCAGAATTTAATGTATTACTTGTATTTTTTTTTTTTTTGTGTATTTAAGTTTTTTTCTGTGCATTTATGGTTGTTTAATGAATTTTTTGTTCTTTGTATTTTTTTCTGTAATTATAGTTGCCATGGAGTGTCCGCGTTACTATTGGATGTAAATTTTATATTGTAAAGCGCTGTGTAAACTCTTGGCGCTCTATAAATCCCGTGTAATAATAATAATCATGATTTAATGTATTATTTGTATTTTATTCTATTTTTTGTGTATTTAAGTTTATTTTGTGATTTTGTATTTTGCTTTTTTTTCATTTTACATTGTTTATTTAATTTAGCGCTCTTAGTATTTATGGTATCTTATTTATTTTGTGCTCTTGTATTTTTCATCTTTTTGCATTTTTATGGTTGTTTATTTATTTTGTGCTTTTTTATTTTGCTGCTTTTTGCATTTTTATGGTTGTTTATTTATTTTGTGATTTTGTATTTTGCTGCTTTTTTTCATTTTACATTATTTAATTTAGCGCTCTTAGTATTTATGGTTGTTTATTTCTTTTGTGCTTTTGTATTTTTCTGCTTTTTTTCATTTTATGGTTAATTATTTAATTTAGTGCTCTTTGTATGTTTTCAGTTTTTAGTATTTATGGTTGTTTATTTCTTTTGTATTTTTTGGTTGTTTATTTAATTTAGTGCTCTTCGTATTTTTTTAGCTGTGTTAGTATTTATGGTTGTTTATTTATTTTGTGCTTTTGTATTTTTTTGCTTTTTGCAATTTATGTTGTTTATTTAATTTAGTGCTCTTTGTATTGTTTCTGTTTTTAGTATTTATGGTTGTTTATTTCTTTTGTATTTGTATGCTTGTTTATTTAATGTAGTGCTCTTCGTATTTTTTCTGTTTTTGTTTTTTGTATTTATGGTTGCTTATTTATTTTGTGTTTTTGTATTTTTCTGCTTTTTGCATTTATTTAATTTAGTGCTCTTTGTATGTTTTCAGTTTTTAGTATTTATGGTTGTTTATTTCTTTTGTATTTTTTGGTTGTATATTTAATTTAGTGCTCTTTGTATGTTTTCAGTTTTTAGTATTTATGGTTGTTTATTTCTTTTGTATTTGTATGGTTGTTTATTTAATGTAGTGCTCTTTGTATTTTTTCTGTTTTTGTTTTTTGTATTTTTGGTTGCTTATTTATTTGGTGCTGTTGTATTTTTCTGCTTTTTGCATTTTTATGGTTGTTTATTTATTTTGTTGTGAACTGTATTGTAATTTTACTGTCCCCCTTTATATTGTAAAGTGCTGCGTAAACTGTTGGAGCTCTAAAAATTCTGTGTAATAATAATGATAATAATCAGAATTTAATGTATTATTTGTATTGTTTTTAAATTTTTTTGTGTATTTAAGTTTTTTTATGTGCATTTATGGTTGTTTAATCAATTTTTTGTTCTTTGTATTTTTTTTTCTGTAATTATAGTTGCCATGTAGTTGCCTGTGTAAACTGTTGTCGCTCTATAAATCCCGTGTAATAATAATAATCATAATTTAATGTATTTGTATTTTTTTCTATATTTTTTGTGTATTTAAGTTTTTTGTATGTGCAGTTTTAGTTGTTTAATTAATTTTTTGTTCTTTGTATTTTTTTTTTCTGTAATTATAGTTGCCATGTAGTTGCCTGTGTAAACTGTTGTCGCTCTATAAATCCTGTGTAATAATAATAATCATAATTTAATGTATTATGTGTATTTTTTTGTGTATTTAAGTTTTTTAATGTGCATTTATGGTTGTTTAATTAATTTTTTGTTCTTTGTATTTTTTTCTGTAATTATATTTGCCATGTAGTTGCCTGTGTAAACTGTTGTTGGTCTCTAAATTCTGTGTAATAATAATAATCATAATTTAATGTATTATTTGTATTTTTTTCTATTTTTTTGTGTATTTAAGGTTTTTTTTTTATGTGCAGTTATGGTTGTTTATTTAATTTTTTGTTCTTTGTATTTTTTTTCTGTAATTATATTTGCCATGTAGTTGCCTGTGTAAACTGTTGTTGCTCTATAAATCCCGTGTAATAATAATAATCATAATTTAATGTATTATATGTATTTTTTTCTATTTTTTTTGTATATTTAAGTTTTTTTATGTGCATTTATGGCTGTTTAATTAATTTTTTGTTCTTTGTATTTTTTTTTTCTGTAATTATAGTTGCCATGTAGTTGCCTGTGTAAACTGTTGTTGCTCTATAAATCCCGTGTAATAATAATAATCATAATTTAATGTATTATTTGTATTTTTTTGTGTATTTAAGTTTTTTTATGTGCATTTATGGTTGTTTAATTAATTGTTTGTTCTTTGTATTTTTTTTTTCTGTAATTATAGTTGCCATGTAGTTTCCTGTGTAAACTGTTGTTGCTCTATAAATCCCGTGTAATAATAATAATCATAATTTAATGTATTATTTGTATTTTTTTCTATTTTTTTTGTATATTTAAGTTTTTTTATGTGCACTTATGGCTGTTTAATTAATTTTTTGTTCTTTGTATTTTTTTTTTCTGTAATTATAGTTGCCATGTAGTTGCCTGTGTAAACTGTTGTCGCTTTATAAATCCCGTGTAATAATAATAATCATAATTTAATGTATTATTTGTATTTTGTTTGTGTATTTAAGTTTTTTTATGTGCATTTATGGTTGTTTAATTAATTTTTTGTTCTTTGTATTTTTTTTTTCCATAATTATAGTTGCCATGTAGTTTCCTGTGTAAACTGTTGTTGCTCTATAAATCCCATGTAATAATAATAATCATAATTTAATGTATTATTTGTATTTTTTCTATTTTTTTTGTATATTTAAGTTTTTTTATGTGCATTTATGGCTGTTTAATTAATTTTTTGTTCTTTGTATTTTTTTTTTCCTGTAATTATAGTTGCCATGTAGTTGCCTGTGTAAACTGTTGTTGCTCTATAAATCCCGCGTAACAATAATAATCATAATTTAATGTATTATTTGTATTTTTTTGTGTATTTAAGTTTTTTTATGTGCATTTATGGTTGTTTAATCAATTTTTTGTTCTTTGTATTTTTTTTTTCTGTAATTATAGTTGCCATGTAGTTGCCTGTGTAAACTGTTGTCGCTCTATAAATCCCGTGTAATAATAATAATCATAATTTAATGTATTTGTATTTTTTTCTATATTTTTTGTGTATTTAAGTTTTTTGTATGTGCATTTTTAGTTGTTTAATTAATTTTTTGTTCTTTGTATTTTTTTTTTCTGTAATTATAGTTGCCATGTAGTTGCCTGTGTAAACTGTTGTCGCTCTATAAATCCTGTGTAATAATAATAATCATAATTTAATGTATTATTTGTATTTTGTTTGTGTATTTAAGTTTTTTTATGTGCATTTATGGTTGTTTAATTAATTTTTTGTTCTTTGTATTTTTTTCTGTAATTATATTTGCCATGTAGTTGCCTGTGTAAACTGTTGTTGGTCTCTAAATTCTGTGTAATAATAATAATCATAATTTAATGTATTATTTGTATTTTTTTCTATTTTTTTGTGTATTTAAGGTTTTTTTTTTATGTGCATTTATGGTTGTTTATTTAATTTTTTGTTCTTTGTATTTTTTTTCTGTAATTATATTTGCCATGTAGTTTCCTGTGTAAACTGTTGTTGCTCTATAAATCCCGTGTAATAATAATAATCATAATTTAATGTATTATTTGTATTTTTTTCTATTTTTTTTGTATATTTAAGTTTTTTTATGTGCACTTATGGCTGTTTAATTAATTTTTTGTTCTTTGTATTTTTTTTTTCTGTAATTATAGTTGCCATGTAGTTGCCTGTGTAAACTGTTGTCGCTTTATAAATCCCGTGTAATAATAATAATCATAATTTAATGTATTATTTGTATTTTGTTTGTGTATTTAAGTTTTTTTATGTGCATTTATGGTTGTTTAATTAATTTTTTGTTCTTTGTATTTTTTTTTTCCATAATTATAGTTGCCATGTAGTTTCCTGTGTAAACTGTTGTTGCTCTATAAATCCCATGTAATAATAATAATCATAATTTAATGTATTATTTGTATTTTTTCTATTTTTTTTGTATATTTAAGTTTTTTTATGTGCATTTATGGCTGTTTAATTAATTTTTTGTTCTTTGTATTTTTTTTTTCCTGTAATTATAGTTGCCATGTAGTTGCCTGTGTAAACTGTTGTTGCTCTATAAATCCCGCGTAACAATAATAATCATAATTTAATGTATTATTTGTATTTTTTTGTGTATTTAAGTTTTTTTATGTGCATTTATGGTTGTTTAATCAATTTTTTGTTCTTTGTATTTTTTTTTTCTGTAATTATAGTTGCCATGTAGTTGCCTGTGTAAACTGTTGTCGCTCTATAAATCCCGTGTAATAATAATAATCATAATTTAATGTATTTGTATTTTTTTCTATATTTTTTGTGTATTTAAGTTTTTTGTATGTGCATTTTTAGTTGTTTAATTAATTTTTTGTTCTTTGTATTTTTTTTTTCTGTAATTATAGTTGCCATGTAGTTGCCTGTGTAAACTGTTGTCGCTCTATAAATCCTGTGTAATAATAATAATCATAATTTAATGTATTATTTGTATTTTGTTTGTGTATTTAAGTTTTTTTATGTGCATTTATGGTTGTTTAATTAATTTTTTGTTCTTTGTATTTTTTTCTGTAATTATATTTGCCATGTAGTTGCCTGTGTAAACTGTTGTTGGTCTCTAAATTCTGTGTAATAATAATAATCATAATTTAATGTATTATTTGTATTTTTTTCTATTTTTTTGTGTATTTAAGGTTTTTTTTTTATGTGCATTTATGGTTGTTTATTTAATTTTTTGTTCTTTGTATTTTTTTTCTGTAATTATATTTGCCATGTAGTTTCCTGTGTAAACTGTTGTTGCTCTATAAATCCCGTGTAATAATAATAATCATAATTTAATGTATTATTTGTATTTTTTTGTGTATTTAAGTTTTTTTTATGTGCATTTATGGTTAATTAATTTTTTGTTCTTTGTATTTTTTTTCTGTAATTATAGTTGCCATGTAGTTGCCTGTGTAAACTGTTGTTGCTCTATAAATCTCGTGTAATAATAATAATCATAATTGAATGTATTATATGTATTTGTTTCTATTTTTTTTGTGTATTTAAGTTTTTTTTAATGTGCATTTATGGTTGTTTAATTAATTTTTTTTCTTTTTTTTTTTAGTTTTATATTGTAAAGTACTGTGTAAACTGTTGGCACTCTATACATACTGTGTAATAATATTAATAATTTACTGTATTTGTATTTGGATGTAAATTTTTTTTCTGTAATTACGGTTGCCATGGAGTGTCCGTGTTACTATTGGATGTAAATGTTATATTGCAAAGTGCTGTGTAAACTGTTAGCGCTCTATAAATCCCGTGTAATAATAATAATCATAATTTAATGTATTATTTGAATTTTTTAAATTTTTTTGTGTATTTAAGTTTTTTTTATGTGCATTTATGGTTGTTTAATTAATTGTTTGTTCTTTGTATTTTTTTTTTCTGTAATTATAGTTGCCATGTAGTTGCCTGTGTAAACTGTTGTTGCTCTATAAATCCCGTGTAATAATAATAATCATAATTTAATGTATTATTTGTATTTTTTCTATTTTTTTTGTATATTTAAGTTTTTTTATGTGCATTTATGGCTGTTTAATTAATTTTTTGTTCTTTGTATTTTTTTTTTCTGTAATTATAGTTGCCATGTAGTTGCCTGTGTAAACTGTTGTTGCTCTATAAATCCCGTGTAATAATAATAATCATAATTTAATGTATTATTTGTATTTTTTTTGTGTATTTAAGTTTTTTTATGTGCATTTATGGTTGTTTAATTAATTTTTTGTTCTTTGTATTTTTTTTCCTGCAATTATAGTTGCCATGTAGTTGCCTGTGTAAACTGTTGTCGCTCTATAAATCCCATGTAATAATAATAATCATAATTTAATGTATTATTTGTATTTTTTCTATTTTTTTTGTATATTTAAGTTTTTTTTATGTGCATTTATGGTTGTTTAATTAATTTTTTGTTCTTTGTATTTTTTTTTTCTGTAATTATAGTTGCCATGTAGTTGCCTGTGTAAACTGTTGTTGCTCTATAAATCCCGTGTAATAATAATAATCATAATTTAATGTATTATTTGTATTTTTTCTATTTTTTTTGTATATTTAAGTTTTTTTATGTGCATTTATGGCTGTTTAATTAATTTTTTGTTCTTTGTATTTTTTTTTTCCTGTAATTATAGTTGCCATGTAGTTGCCTGTGTAAACTGTTGTTGCTCTATAAATCCCGCGTAACAATAATAATCATAATTTAATGTATTATTTGTATTTTTTTGTGTATTTAAGTTTTTTTATGTGCATTTATGGCTGTTTAATTAATTTTTTGTTCTTTGTATTTTTTTTCTGTAATTATAGTTGCCATGTAGTTGCCTGTGTAAACTGTTGTCGCTCTATAAATCCCGTGTAATAATAATAATCATAATTTAATGTATTATTTGTATTTTGTTTGTGTATTTAAGTTTTTTTATGTGCATTTATGGTTGTTTAATTAATTTTTTGTTCTTTGTATTTTTTTTTCCATAATTATAGTTGCCATGTAGTTTCCTGTGTAAACTGTTGTTGCTCTATAAATCCCGTGTAATTATAATAATCATAATTTAATGTATTATTTGTATTTTTTTCTATTTTTTTTTGTATATTTAAGTTTTTTTATGTGCATTTATGGCTGTTTAATTAATTTTTTGTTCTTTGTATTTTTTTTTTCCTGTAATTATAGTTGCCATGTAGTTGCCTGTGTAAACTGTTGTCACTCTATAAATCCCGTGTAATAATAATAATCATAATTTAATGTATTATTTGTATTTTTTCTATATTTAAGTTTTTTTATGTGCATTTATGGTTGTTTAATTATTTTTTTTTTATTTTAATTTTTTTTTCTGTAATTACGGTTGCCATGGAGTGTCCGTTTTACGATCGGATGTAAAAAAAATCCCAAAAGCTTATTTCTCTGTTGGATTAAATGCATCCGAACATAATACATGAATGAAATATATATCCCGATGATAAGAAGTGTTACATTTTATCTGACATACTCATTACCAGCGTTGCCTATCCCCGCGTGTGCCGCGTCCCGTCCATATCCATCATGTGGTAATGCTTATTAACACCATACATCATACAACCCGCTCTTCATCTTCGTACTTCCGACTCGTCGTTTTCTATAGATCATAGTCCACGGACCTTATGGGGAAAATAAAGATTTGATGAACAGCATTCTTAGACGTCAGCAGTGGCAGTCTTCACGTTTTTTTTTAAGTGAAGGATTTACCGTAAAGTAGAAGAAAGCCCCAACTGGACGACCTTTTGTTTGCCGAAGGATCGTGTATGAGCCACAAAATCCATGTTTTTCGATAAAAAAACACGTGTGTCCGTCCTCGTTACGTCTCAGATCCCGACACGTGGACTCACATGATGGCTCCGTGGCGTTTTCGTGGTTGTGGTTTTCAGGGGTCAGACTTGGAGACCAGGAGCCATGGGAGTAGAGAGATTCTCACCGACCAGCTGGATGAGCGCGTAAGCAGGTCACCTTGGTAGGCTCACCCGAAATGGGGGGGCGGGGGGTCAAAGCACTAACCGGTGTTCACCAGATGGTGGAGATGGGTTGCGTGCTAGTACCGGGTTGTGGCCCTCGGGGTTGCCCCATCAGAAGGTGAGCAGGCCGGGGTCCAGTATCCGATATAGCAGGTCGGGATCAAGCAGAAGCTTAGTCAGTAAACAAGCCAAAGGTCGATAAGGAGTAGTTGAAGGTTAGGATCAAGTGGAAGGGCAGTCATGGAACGAGCCAGAGGTCAATAATGATTGGTTGCAAATTGGGATCAAGTGGAAGGGTAGTCAAGGAACAAGCCAGAGGTCAATAACGATTGGTTGCAAGTTGGGATCCAGTGGAAGGGTAGTCATGGAACGAGCCAAAGGTCAATAATGATTGGTTGCAAGTTGGGATCTAGTGGAAGGGTAGTCATGGAATGAGCCAAAGGTCGGTAACAGTAGTTGAAGGTTGGGATCAAGTAGAAGGGTAGTCAAGGAACAAGCTAAAAGGTCAATACCGATTGGTTGCAAGTTGGGATCTAGTGGAAGCGTAGTCATGGAACGAGCCAAAGGTCAATAATGATTAGTTGCAAGTTGGGATCTAGTGGAAGCATAGTCATGGAACGAGCCAAAGGTTTGTAGTGATTGGTTGCAAGTTGGGATCAAGTGGAATTGTAGTCATGGAACGAGCCAAAGGTCAATAATGATTGGTTGCAAGTTGGGATCTAGCGGAAGCGTAGTCATGGAACGAGCCAGAGGTCAATAATGATTGGTTGCAATTTGGGATCTAGCGGAAGCGTAGTCATGGAACGAGCCAGAGGTCAATAATGATTGGTTGCAATTTGGGATCTAGCGGAAGCGTAGTCATGGAACGAGCCAAAGGTCGATAACGATTGGTTGTAAGTTGGGATCTAGCGGAAGGGTAGTCATGGAACGAGCCAAAGGTCGATAACAGTAGTTGAAGGTTGGGATCAAGTAGAAGGGTAGTCAAGGAACAAGCTAAAAGGTCAATAATGATTGGTTGCAATCTGGGATCTAGCGGAAGCGTAGTCATGGAACGAGCCAAAGGTCCTAACAGTGATAACTGTGGGTTGTGCCATATGAGATGGGTGTGGAGATGGCCACCTACAGCCTTCACCAGAAGCCCATGGCACAGGGTGACAACTAGATATATACAATACAATATGTACAACTCTGCCGAAACAAAATGTCAACAAAATACTTCAAACCATAGCAATGGGGTTTATTTATAAAGAATTCACTGCAAATGTCCCGAACATTCACACAGCATTCACACAAACGTTCTGATATTTATTTCCTATAACTGGCAGCTCCATCTGGTGGCCCTAAAGGTGTATTTTCCTGATAGAGCTATTCAAGGAAAAATACCACCTTATGTCCACTAGATGGCACTGACGATCATTGGAAATAATTATATGGGGCAAATTAATGGCATTTTTTTAAATAAATATTTTATCAATACACCCCAATGTGTCTGTCAATCAATAAAAATTAGAATGAATACAGTCGCAAACAAAAGTTTGTGTTTTAACAGCAAAACCGACCACATTGAAACAACAACTTTCAATTCTCTTCCTCTGTGATATGTCAGACAATTTGTATGCTGCACTTCCTTCACCTGCATGGAAAGAAACTCACCAAAAACAAAAAAACATAAAATTATAATCCAAATATCTCAAAACCGTCTTGTGTTTGTGGATAACCCACATGGAAGAAAAATATATTTGAAATGCTGCAATTTTGGCCGTATTCAGTATATTTAAAAAAAATAATTATATATATATACATACATACACACACATATATACATACATACACACACACACACACACACACACACACACACACATACATACATATACACACACACACACACACACACACACACACACACACACACACATACATACATATATACATACATACATATACATACATATATATATACAAATACATACACATACATACATATATACACACACTGCGTGTTGAAATGCATTTAGTTTACAAAATACATGAAACGTATTTTTAATAATACATTTCAAATATACTGTGTCTTTAAAAATACAAATCTACATTTTTGGAATATATTTTTTAAAAATATATATTTTTTAAATATATTCTTCAGATTTTTTTTAACATATAAAAACGTAATTTTAACATATATTTGTAAATGCGGTCCAAAAATGTAGATTCAATGTATTTTTAAAGACATACAGTATATTTGAAAATTTATTTTTAGTAATATTTTTCATACATTTTGTAATACATAAAAAAGCATTTCAACATACAGTATAAATATATATATATATATATATATATATATATATATATTTTTTTTTTTTCCAAATATATTGAATACAACCAAAATTGTAGTAGTTCAAATATATGTCAAAATATTTGGGAAGAATATTGTAAAAATATATTTAAAATATATTTTTCCTCCATGTGGGTTGCTCCAAATATCTTGAAACCGCCATGTGTTCGTGGATAATGCTTCCAATATGACACAGGATGTGACCCGGGGTGCTGTGCAGGATAGCCCAATATGTCGCCTGGACTAAGCATAATGCCGCCAGTATTACCCACAGGGAAGAAAAATATATTTTAAATATATTTTAAAAATATTCTTCCCAAATATATTGACATATAGTTGAAATACTACAATTTTGGCCATATTCAATATATTTAAAAAAAAAATCTCTCTCTCTCTCTCTCTCTCTATATATCTATCTAATATAATATATATAGTTCGTATGCATTTTTTATATATTAAAAACATATGAAAAATATTTCTAAAAAAAATGTTCAAATATATGTCTTTGAACTTACAGTTTTGGAATGCATTTACAAATATATGTAAAAACTATATGTTAAAATTACTTTTTTTTATGTAAAAAAAAATCTGAAGATTATATTTAAAAAATATATATTTTTAAATATATGCCTTTAGAAAATATATTTAAATTAAACTTTTTTTAGAATACATTGTAAAATATATTAGCTTAGGCCAATATATGTCACATATATAATTTTTTTTCTAAATATATTGCAAATATATTTCTCTTCCACGTGGGTACAGAGGACGTGACCCGGTATAATGCAACAAAACAGGCACTTACAGGGTAATACCGTTTTATTAAAAACCATTAAAATCATACAAACATTTCTCCTCACATATCCAGGTGCTTCCCCAGCACCAATGAATAGGCTCATTCCCATGTACTCCACCGCTTTATCATTGGCGCTAGTTAAGCACCTGGACAGGAGTGCAAGCCGTTATGTTTTTAATAGTTTTATTAAAACGTTATTATACTATTAGTTCTGGTTTTGTTGCATTATATTGGGTCACGTCCTGAGCAGTACTGGATTACGTGGCGACCACTCTTCTACTGAACATTTCCAGGTACTGTATACCCACATGGAAGAAAAATATATTTGAAATATATTTTAAAAATATTCTTCCCAAATATATTACCGTATATTTGAAATACTACAATTTTGACCGTATTCAATAGATTTCACAATATACTTCATTTTATATATATATATATATATATATATATATATATATATATATATATATACAGTGAGGAACAGAAGTATTTGAACCCCCCTGCGATTTTGCAAGTTCTCCCACTTAGAAATCATGGAGGGGTCTGACATTCACATTGTAGGTGCATTCCCACTCTGAGAGACAGAATTTAAAAAAAAATTCAGGAAATCCCATTGTATGATTTTTAAAAAATCTATTTGTCCTTCACTGCTGAACAGAAGTATTTGAACACCTGAGAAACAGCAAGAATTCTGGCTCTCAAAGACCTGTTGCTGCGCCTTTAAAAAGTCCACCTCTACTCCACTCATTCATCTAACTTAGTAGCACCTGTCTGAGCTCTTTAAAGACACCTGTCCACCCCACAGTCAGTCAGACGCCAACTACTACCATGGGCAAGACCTAAGAGCTGTCAAAAGACACCAAAGACAAAATTGTGGACCTCCACAAGGCTGGAAAGGGCTACGGGGCAATTGCCAAGCAGCTTGGTGAAAATAGATCAACTGTTGGAGCAATTGTTAGAAAATGGAAGAGGCTGAAGACGACTGTCAGTCTCCCTCGGACTGGGGCTCCATGCAAGATGTCACCTCGTGGGGTATCACTGATGATAAGAAAGGTGAGGAATCAGCCCAGAACTACAAGGGAGGAGCTGGTCAATGACATGAAGAGAGCTGGGACCACAGTTTCACAGGTCACTGTCGGTAGATCACTACGCCGTCATGTTTCAAATCATGCATTGCACGGAAGGTTCCCCTGCTCAAGTCATCACATGTCCAGGCCCGTCTGAAGGTTCCCAATGACCATCTGGATGATCCAGAGGAGGCATGGGAGAAAGTCATGTGGTCAGATGAGACCAAAGTAGAACTCTTTGGTCTAAACTTCACTCATTGTGTTTGGAGAAAAAGACGGATGAGTTGCATCCCAAGAACATCATCCCTACTGTGAAGCATGGGGGTGGTAACATCATGCTTTGGGGGTGCTTTTCTGCGAAGGGGACGACTGCACTGTATTAAGGAGAGGATGAATGGGGCCATTTATTGTGATATTTTCAGCAACAACCTCCTTCCCTCAATCAGAGCATTGAAGATGGGTCGTGGCTGGGTCTTCCAACATGACAACGACCCGAAGCACACAGCCAGGAGAACCAAGGAGTGGCTCCGTAAGAAGCATATCAAGGTTCTGGAGTGGCCTAGCCAGTCTCCAGACCTAAATCCAATAGAACATCTTTGGAGAGAGCTGAAACTCCGTGTTGCTCAGCGACAGCCCCGAAACCTGACAGATCTAGAGGAGATCGGTGTGGAGGAGTCGGCCAAAATCCCTGTTGCAGTGCAAACCTGGTCAGGAACTACAGGAAACGTCTGACCTCTGTAATTGCAGACAAAGGCTTCTGTACCAAATATTAACACGGATCTTCTCAGGGGTTCAAATACTGATGTTCAGCCGTGCAGGACAAATAAATTATTTACAAATCATACAATGTGATTTCCTGAACTGTTTTTTAAATTCTGTCTCTCAGAGTGGGAATGCACCTACAATGTGACTGTCAGACCCTCCATGATGGAGAAGTGGGAGAACTTGTAAAATCGCAGGGTGTTCAAATACTTCTGTTCCTCGCTGTATATATATACAGTCAGGTCCATAAATATTGGGACATCGACACAATTCTAACATTTTTGGCTCTATACACCACCATAATGGATTTGAAATGAAACAAACAAGATGTGCTTTAACTGCAGACTGTCAGCTTTAATTTGAGGGTATTTACATCCAAATCAGGTGAACGGTGTAGGAATTACAACAGTTTGCATATGTGCCTCCCACTTGGTAAGGGACCAAAAGTAATGGGACAATTGGCTTCTCAGCTGTTCCATGGCCAGGTGTGTGTTATTCCCTCATTATCCCAATTACAATGAGCAGATAAAAGGTCCAGAGTTCATTTCAAGTGTGCTATATGCATTTGGAATCTGTTGCTGTCAACTCTCAAGATGAGATCCAAAGAGCTATCACTATCAGTGAAGCAAGCCATCATTAGGCTGAAAAAACAAAACAAACCCATCAGAGAGATAGCAAAAACATTCGGCGTGGCCAAAACAACTGTTTGGAACATTCCTAAAAAGAAGGAACGCACCGGTGAGCTCAGCAACACCAAAAGACCCGGAAGACCACAGAAAACAACTGTGGTGGATGACCGAAGAATTCTTTCCCTGGTGAAGAAAACACCCTTCACAACAGTTGGCCAGATCAAGAACACTCTCCAGGAGGTAGGTGTATGTGTGTCAAAGTCACCAATCAAGAGAAGACTTCACCAGACTGAATACAGAGGGTTCACCACAAGATGGAAACCATTGGTGAGCCTCAAAAACAGGAAGGCCAGATTAGAGTTTGCCAAACGACATCTAAAAAAGCCTTCACAGTTCTGGAACAACATCCTATGGACAGATGAGACCGACATCAACTTGTACCAGAGTGATGGGAAGAGAAGAGTATGGAGAAGGAACTGCTCATGATCCTAAGCATACCACCTCATCTGTGAAGCATGGTGGTGGTAGTGTCATGGCGTGGGCATGTATGGCTGCCAATGGAACTGCTTCTCTTGTATTTATTGATGATGTGACTGCTGACAAAAGCAGCCGGATGAATTCTGAAGTGTTTCGGGAATATTATCTGCTCATATTCAGCCAAATGCTTCAGAACTCATTGGACGCTTCACAGTGCAGATGGACAATGACCCAAAGCAGACTTCAAAAGCAACCAAAGAGTTTTTTAAGGGAAAGAAGTGGAATGTTCTGCAATGGCCAAGTCAATCACCTGACCTGAATCCGATTGAGCATTTCACTTGCTGAAGACAAAACTGAAGGGAAAATGCCCCAAGAACAAGCAGGAACTGAAGACAGTTGCAGTAGAGGCCTAGCAGAGCATCACCAGGGATGAAACCCAGCGTCTGGTGATGTCTATGCGTTCCAGACTTCAGGCTGTAATTGACTGCAAAGGATTTGCAACCAAGTATTAAAAAGTGAAATTTTGATTTATGATTATTATTCTGTCCCATTACTTTTGGTCCCTTACCAAGTGGGAGGCACATATGCAAACTGTTGTAATTCCTACACCGTTCACCTGATTTGGATGTAAATACCCTCAAATTAAAGCTGACAGTCTGCAGTTAAAGCACATCTTGTTCGTTTCATTTCAAATCCATTGTGGTGGTGTATAGAGCCAAAAATGTTAGAATTGTGTCGATGTCCCAATATTTATGGACCTGACTCTATACATCGCATGTTGAAATGCGTTTTTATTACAAAATATATAAAAAATATTTTTAAAAATACATTTCAAATATACTGTATGTCTTTAAAAATACAAATCTACATTTTTGGAATATATTTTTTAAAAATATATTTTTTTAAATATATTCTTCAGATTTTATTTTAACATATAAAAACGTCATTTTAACATATATTTGTAAAATTTATATATATAAAAAAATATATTCCAAAAATGTAGAATACATTTATTTTTAAACATGTAAACATATATGTTAAAATTACATTTATATATGTTTAAAAAAATCTGAAGAATGTATTTTCAAAAAATATATTTTTAAAAATATATATATTTTTAGATATATTCTTCAGATTTTTTTTTTAACATATAAAAAAGTCATTATGCGCAATCCGCAGATTTGAACCATCCTGCAGGGATCGTCGGCATGCAAGCTATACGGGGTGACACCGAACCCGCTCCAAGAAAAGGTAAGTTGTAAAGAAAGGTAAAAGCAATCAGTGAGCGCTTCAGATAATAGCAGCTATAGCACGCAAGGCAACCAAAACACAAACCTCATAAATCTCGATACTATAAAAGTGCAGCGCTAAAAGGTATATACTCTAGTGGAAGTACTCCAATAAAATATTCCAATAAAATCCAATAAAGAACTCCAGTAGGATATGTTATAATCAATGTATACTCCAGTCCGGATAAAAGTAAAATGATGCGTTAAAAAACGGTGACAATTCGTGACAAGTGATTCTATTGCGGCTGTCATCGCTGCCTAGTACAGTGTACTATCAATACCAATTGTCGGACTACCGCAAAATGGCGCTCGGGCGTGCGCGGCCGGCCATCCCCTGCACTCCGGCAAGATGGCACGGTCACAATGCGCATGCGGGAGCAGTACTCGATCGCATGCGCGGATCACAGCGCGACGGCGCGGATGCTACTGCGCATGCGCGGGCGTCTTCCTCACGTTTTCTCAGTATCTCGAATGATTGTGAACATACCAACACCATAAATAAGTGATGCACGGCACTGGCGTGATGGCCATACCTTTCTGATGAAGTGCTATCGCATGAAACGCGTTAAAGGGGCCTGCACGCCGTGACGTCCATAGCACATTGCACTTTGGTCAGTATTTGTTATATTTTGCTTTTATCTGTAATTGATTACCACGTGGATTAATAAAGGCCAATTTTTAAAAACTACTACACTATGGGCTATTTCTTGCTGGCTCTTTGGTGAGCCAAACATCCGTTCCAGAGCCCAAGTATCAGGAGTTTGTGATACGTGACACCAACCCTAAGGATGACGTATGCCCTGATGTAAGCTGCACAGTACCTTGTCCAGAGGGAGACAACGTTGTGGCTACCTTATACCCAGAGGAAGGAAAATCTGTTAAGACGATCCAGCTCGTCCATCCCATTCCATGAGGGGGACCTCTGGCTTATCTATTACATGCGTATTACAAATACGCATCTGGAGAGTGCGTATTTCTTCTATTTTTCACCAGACCACTGGATCAAGAAGTCACAATCAACTCCTGTATAGAATCACTATTGTCACCATTTTTTAATGCATCATTTTACTTTTATCCGGACTGGAGTATACATTGATTATAACATATCCTATTGGAGTTCTTTATTGGATTTTATTGGAATATTTTATTGGAGTACTTCCACTAGAGTATATACCTTTTAGAGCTGCAGTTTTATATTATCCAAGTTGTAAAGAAAGCCGACGATCCCCACAGGATGGATCGGATCTGCGGATTGAGCATAATGGATTGGAGTCCGATCCATTATGCTCAATCCGCAGATCCGATCTATTCTGCGGGGATTGTCGGAGGGGCTGACACCAAGTGTTACTGCACCGGGTGACACCAACCCTAGGGACGCCTCTGACTTTGACTATCATGGTCAGGGGTCAGCTATAGGAATACAGAGGCTCCTACCGACCAGCAGGATAAGTACACAAGCAGGTCACCCTGGCTGATGACACAGGCTCACCCGAGGTGCGGGGTCTAAGCACTAACTAATGTGTGGCCATCAGGTTCCTTCCTCCCTCACCTTGGGCGGGGTGTTTTTTTTTTAGAGAGTCCCTCACCTAGTACTCGTTGGTTGACTTCGGCTAACATGGTCAGGGGTCAGCTATAGCAATACAGAGACTCCCACCAAACCAGCAGGACAAGTACACAAAAAGGTCACCCTGGTGGATGACACAGGCTCCCCCCGAGGTGCGGGGTCTAAGCACTAACTAATGTGTGGTCATCAGGTTCCTTCCTCCCCCCATCTTTGGCGGGGTGTCTCTTTTCGGGAGATGCCCTCACCTAGTACTCATTGGTTGACTTCGGCTAACATGGTCAGGGGTCAGCTATAGCAATACAGAGACTCCCACCGACCAGCAGGATAAGTACACAAGCAGGTCACCCTGGTGGATCACACAGGCTCACCCGAGGTGCGGGGTCTAAGCACTAACTAATGTGTGGTTATCAGGTTCCTTCCTCCCCCCATCTTTGGCGGGGTGTCTCTTTTCGGGAGAGGCCCTCACCTAGTACTCATTGGTTGACTTCGGCTAACATGGTCAGGGGTCAGCTATAGCAATACAGAGACTCCCACCGACCAGCAGGATAAGTACACAAGCAGGTCACCCTGGTGGATCACACAGGCTCACCCGAGGTGCGGGGTCTAAGCACTAACTAATGTGTGGTTATCAGGTTCCTTCCTCCCCACCTTGGGCGGGGTGTCTCTTTTCGGGAGAGTCCCTCACCTAGTACTCATTGGTTGACTTTGGCTATCATGGTCAGGGGTCAGCTATAGCAATACAGTGGTTCCCACCGACCAGTGGTATAAGTACACAAGAAGGTCACCCTGGTGGATGACACAGGCTCACCCGAGGTGCGGGATCTAAGAACTAACTAATGTGTGGTCATCAGGTTCCTTCCTCCTGCCACCTTGGGGGGAGGTTGTCTCTTTTCATGAGAGCCCCTCACCTAGTACTTGGTTGACTTGGGCTATCATAGTCAGGGGTTCGCTATAGCAATACAGAGGCTCCCACTGACCAGCAGGATAAGTACACAAGAAGGTCACCCTGGTGGATGACACAGGCTCACCCGAGGTGCGGGGTCTAAGCACTAACTAGTGTGTTGGTTATCAGGTTCCTTCTTCCGCCAACCTTGGGGGGGGTGTCTCTTTTCATGAGAGCACCTCACTTAGTACTCGTTGGTTGACTTCGGCCAACATGGTCAGGGGTCAGCTATAGCAATACAGAGGCTCCCACCGACCAGCAGGATAAGTACACAAGAAGGTCACGCTGGTGGATGACACAGGCTCACCCGAGGTGCGGGGTCTAATTACTAACCGGTATTTACCAGAGCTTCGGACGGTGGAGATGGGTTTTGCTGCGTGTTAGTACCAAGTTGCGGGTCTCAGGATTGCCCCACCAGGAGCAGAGCAAGCCGGGGTTGAGTAGCAGGTCGGGATCAAGCAGAAGCATATTCATTAAACAAGCCAAAGGTCGGTAACAAGGGGTTGCAGGTTGGGATCAAGAAGAAGTGTAGTCGAGGAACAAACCAAAGGTCCAAAATGAGTGGTGGTGAAGATAAGGACACCTGCAGACAGGCAAAGGAGCAAGATATTGGCTGGAGAGAGCACAATAATCTGGCAAACAGGAAGTGCAGAGACATGGCCTTAACATGAAGTTCATGGGAGAAGCAAAAGAGCTCAGGGTTCACCAGAAACAAGAGACAAGACAAGGAGCTGTCCAGCATCTCAGGTGGCACAGCAAGAATACCCCTTACATTAGTGGTTAGTGGAAAGCTTCTTGCATTGGTGATCAGTGGGAAGAATGTTCCTTATATTGGTTGTTAGTGGAAAGCTTCTTGTATTGTGATCAGTGGGAAGAATGTTCCTTACATTGGTGGTCAGTAAAAAGAATGTTCTTTAAATTTGTGGTCAGTGAGACAAATCCTTTTTACATTGGTGATCAGTGGGAAGAATGTCCCTTACATTGGTGGTCAATGGGAAGAATTCTCCTTACATTGGTGGTCAGTGAGAAGAATTCTCCTTACATTGGTGGTTGGTGGAAAGAATATCCCTTACATTGTTGGTCATTAGGAAGAATGCTCCTTACATTGGTGGTCAGGGGGAGGAAAGCTCCTTACATTGGTGGTCAGGGGGCGGAAAGCTCCTTGTATTAGTGGTCAGCAGGAAGAATGTTCTTTACAGTTGTGGTCAGTGAGAAGAAACCTTTTTACATTAGCGATTGTTGGAAAAATGTTCCTTACATTGGTGGTCAGTAAGAAGAATGCTCCTTACTTTGGTGGTCAGTGGGAAGAATGTTCCTTACATTGGTGGTCAGTGGGAAGAATGCCCCTTACATTGGAGGTCAGTGGGAAGAATGTCCCTTACATCGGTGGTCAGTGGGAAGAATGTCCCTTACATCAGGGGTTAGTGGGAAGAATGTTCCTTACATTGGTGGTCAGTGGGAAGAATGTCCCTTACATTGGTGGTCAGTGGGAAGAATGTCCCTTACATTGGTGGTCAGTGGGAAGAATGTCCCTTACATCGAGGGTCAGTGGGAAGAATGTCCCTTACAATGGTGGTCAGTGGGAAGAATGTTCCTTACATTGGTGGTCAGTAAGGAGAATGCCCCTTACATTGGTGGTCAGTAAGAAGAATGCCCCTTACTTTGGTGGTCAGTAAGGAGAATACCCCTTACATTACAGTGGTGGGTAGAATGCCACCTTTACATACAGCCAAAAAGACCACTGGTGTCCTGCAGCCATGGTTCGTGGAACCTCTGGGAGAGCCCTAGGTGAGAATGGCTATTCAATGTGTTCGTATTATGAAGATCATTATATTACTTAATGTTGATCTAGACTTGCATTCCTAGATACCTGGCTTATATGATTATTTTGTTGCCTTGTTTCCTAACCCTGAGGAAAGAGTTTGGAGTCCCCAAAACACATTGGATAGCCACTTTTGTATCCTTCTACTGGATATATTCAAATATATGGTGCTTTCATTTTTCATATACCCTATGCACTTTTTCTGGGGACCTGGAGCAATACCCCATGTTGATAAAGACCAACCTCAATGGGTTTTACCCTTTACATCATTGAATCTTGGTAACCTTGGAGCCCAGAACTCCTAAAACACATATCTACTACTCTGTAATACAACGTCCTAGAGGCCTCATCCCTAGACAGGGCATCTTATTGGGCTCCTCTATGATATTGGAAGCATTATCCACAAATACAAGGCAGTTTCAAGATATCTGGAGCCAAGAGCACAGATGACCTTTTATATTTTTAAGGTTCTTCCCTTCTGGAGAGTGTCATTTCATACAGGTGAAGGAATCACGAGTGGTGTTGAGTACAGCATACAAATTGGTTGAAATATCAGAGCCAATTGAAAGTTGTTTTGATGTGGACAGGAATTGGTTCCACTTTATAATACAGACTTTTGTTTGAGATTTGTTTGTTTTTTTAAGTTTCAGTGGAGAGACACATTCTTATATTGTTTCAATTGTTAATGTTGACATTTGTTTTGGCAGCGTTCTGCACATTGTATGTTATATCTGTCTTTGGTGTTGGCTTGCTTTTTCCGCCTAGGAACAGTCACAAGATTTAATATTTAGATAGCGCAGACAATATTTTTATTCATGAATAGGGGGTCAGTAGGGGGCCCCATGAGATGCCTCTGGTACCTTTTTCATAGGCTTGTTTGGGCAAGGACACAGGGGCCCCATGATCCCCTATTGCCCGGGGGCCCCTGTCAGTCCGCCCCTGATATGGAAATACCTGTATCTTCCCACACTGATCCTATCTCAGTCTCCACAGTGCCTTAAATGTGGCTGCAATTCTGAAGACTTATACCACACTTTCTGGGCTCGTCCTAAAATAAAATATTTTTGGAAAACTGTTGCCTGACCTCTGACCACTTGGTGAGCTACCCCCTCTAAATCCAGCATAGGCTTTTCTTGGCATCATGGAACTTCAAGGAGCTAAAATTACAGCAGGGTTTAGTAATTTGTTATCTATTATATCATTAGTGGCAAAAAAACCCAAGCTACCTTCAAAAACCTTTTATTGGATCAATAAATCAATAAATGACTCCGACACCTCGACAAATCCTTCCAAATGGATTAGATGAGACTACTCTGTGGAAGGAGACAGAAACTGAGACATAATTGGAGGTGTGGGAGTCATACTTTTGTCAACTTTAACTGAACAAATGATCACGCAGAGTTTGGCTTTGGCTTCTTGGCACACAATTGGAATGCTTTCCAACAACCCCCTGGTCCATCCTTTTTGTTGGAAAATTATTTTTATTCGGTGAGAATAGAATACAGAACCGTTTGGGCATTACTTGACTTGGCACATATAATGGACAACACTTAAACAACAGTACACAGGTAAAAACCTTAAAAACCAAACCTTAGCAGCTGCTCGGCATAGGAAAGAGGAAAACATCTGAGATAATCAAGTGGGACACCAACTCCTGAACTCAGTGTGCAAGAAAAAGGGACAAGGGAACGCCATAAAGTGCTAGCAGAAAAGGAGCATACCACTGATCCCTATCACAGATATCCTACGTATTGTGTAGGCAAAGGACCTTTTCATACAGTGACTAGTACTCACTTCGAAACAGGGGCAGGAGAGTTAAGCCAGAATTCCCACACCTTATTAAACTTCTGATGGCCACTCTGGGAAACGTAGGTGGCTTTATAAAGAGGGATAACAGCATTGATTAAGGCAGGCATGTCCAAAGTCCGGCCCGCGGGCCATTTACGGCCCGGGGGTCGGTTTAATACGGCCCTCCAACAGCCCTCCCTGGTCTGTGTAAATGCGGCTGTCGCACGGCCCTCCCTTCTGTGGCAGACAGTCTTCTGCTTGAGAGCTGTGCGCATGCCTGACTGTGGCGCGTTCTCCCTGGTCTGTGTAATTGCGGCTGTCGCACGGCCCTCCCTTCTGTGGCAGACAGTCTTCTGCTTGAGAGCAGTGCACATGCGTGACTGCACCGCGCTGGGAGCGACAGAGGGCGGTGACGTCAGGGCCGGGCTTCCAGCGTGAAGTGTGTTTCTCTTCCCCTCCCGGCTGCCGAACAGAGACTTCAGCTCCAGCTACCTCTTTCCCCCTTCACATTGGTGCAGGTAAGTTTTTTTTTTTTTATTTATTTTCAATACATTGTGAAAACTCAGCTGTCAGTTGATCTTAATGTTATGAAATGAAAAGTATGTCGTTTGCAATTAACTTGGCATAAAATAATTTATTTGCATTGGCAATTGTAATGGTTCAAAGAATGTTCGGAAAAATGTTCGGCCCTCCACCATGTTCACTTCATCCAATCTGGCCCTCTTTGAAAAAAGTTTGGACACCCCTGGATTAAGGATTTCCAAAAGCTAAGGGCTGGGGCCTCCACTGACTTCCATTTTAAGGCAATAGCCATTCTAGCATAGAAAATCAAGACTACTGGCCTGGTGGTAAGCTAGGGGCTCCACCAGCCCTTGAAGGAAAATTTCAACAGACATTGGGATAGGTATAGTAGTCAACTTAGACACAAAATTTGTAACCTCCAGAAAGCCTGAATGCAAGAGCAAGTCCAATACACATGCCTAAACAAGCTGGGTCCTCCACACATCTCCAGCAACAAGAAAAGACCTCAAAATAAATTTTGTGCAACCTTTGAAGGGTCATTTATGCTCTATAATAAATTTTAAATTGAATCAGCCTATACCTGATGGCTTCCAGCTGAAGGGAATGGTTTTCCCACATATCCTCCCAATCCTCACCATCAATACCTGGAGCATCCGCCCACCATTTAGAGTGTAGATCTTCCATGCCCACATGAACCGAAGGCATAAGGAGTTTGAAGATCTCTGAAAGAGGTTCAGACAAAGAGATCTTGTAGCACAAATTCCGTTTGAGACAGAGTCAGATCCAATTGCTGTTTTCCAAATTGGAAGTGGTAGGCATGGCAGAGCTGCAGAATTAAGGATTGTGAAGGCCAAACTGTTGTTTTAGAGCAGGGGTCTCCAAACTTTAGCCTGCGGGCTGGATGTGTCCCTTTGCTTGCTTTTATCTGACCCTTGGGCCAATCCACTGGTACGAAGCACTATCCCTTCCACTGACACCAAGACAGGGCACTATTCTCCCCACTGACGCCAACAATGGGGCACTATTCCTCCCACTGACATCAATGATGGGGCACTATTCCTCCCACTGACATCAATGATGGGGCACTATTCCCCCCACTAACACCAATGATTGGGACACTTCTCCACCCGCTGACACTATTCCGCCCACTGACACCAATTATGGGGCACTATTTCTTCCACTGACACCAACAATGGGACACTATTCCTCCCACTGACATCAACGATGGAACACTATTCCTCCCAATAACACCAATTATGTATATTTCTTTACCCCCATGTAGTAAACCAAGCCCATGGCATTTGCTTTGCTTGCTTTTATCCAGCCCTTGGGTCACTTCACTGATAAGAGGCACTATCCTTTCCACTGACACCAAAGACAGGGCACTATTCCTCCCACTGACACCAACAATGGGGCACTATTCCTCCCATTGACATTATGGGGTACTATTCCTTCCATTGACACCAGTAATGGGGTACCATTCCTCCCACCGACACCAACAATGGGACACTATTCTTCCCACTGACACCAATGGTGGGACAATGGTGTTCTGCCCCATTGTCAGACCCTACGCTGGTGCAGTGGGTCCTGGGTTCCTCCTGGTGCAGTGGGTCCTGGGTTCCTCCTGGTGCACGACAATGCCCGGCCTCATGTGGGGAGAGTATGCAGGCAGTTCCTGGAGGATGAAGGAATCGATACCATTGAATGGGTCCCACACTCGCCTGACCTAAATCCAATAGAACTCCTCTGGGATATCATGTTTTGGTCTATCTGACGCCACCAGGTCACACCTCAGACTGTCCAGGAGCTCAGTGATGCCCTGGTCCAGATGTGGGAGGAAATCCCCCAGGACACCATCCGTGGTCTCATTAAGAGCCTCCCCTGATGTTGTCAGGCATGCATACAAGCACGTGGGGGCCACACAAACTACTGAGGACCATTCTGAGTTGCTGAAATGACATTTCAGCAAAATGGACTCGCCTGCTGCATCATTTTTTCACTTTGATTTTTGGGTGTCTTTGAATTCAGTCCTCTGTAGGTTGATCATTTTCATTTCCATCAAACGATGGGGAATCCTTACGTTCCCAACACATGACCCCGTCCATGTCAGTACAGAGATCCAGCAGGAGATTCCTCCCCATTGAGATCTGATGACCATTTTGTTATAAATTACATTACATTACATTACATTGAGTTTATATAGCGCCAAAGGGTTTGCTCAGCGCTGTACAATAGAGGGGGGGACAATACATGAAACATTACAGCAACTACAAACAGCACACGAGGGGTTATAGGGCCCTACTCTTTCGAGCTTACAGTCTAGGAGGGAGGGGGTAGTGGTACAGGAGGAAGTGGCTGTGGGGGATGGAGTGGTAGGAGGAATGAAGGAGAGCAGCAGTTAGGTGAGGGTGGGGTAGGCTTCCCTGAAGAGGTGGGTTTTCAGGGAGCGCCTGAAGGTGAGGAGGGAAGGTGACAGTCTGATGGATTGGGGTAGTGAGTTCCAGAGGATGGGGGAGGACCTGGAGAAGTCTTGCAGACGTGCGTGTGAGGAGGAGACCAGGGAGCAAGATAGAAGGAGGTCCTGTGAAGAGCGAAGGGTACGGGTAGGGTGGTACTTGGGAATCAGGTCGGTGAGGTAGTTAGGGGCAGTGTTGTGAATGGCTTTGTAGGTCAGAGTGAGTAGTTTGAATTTGATGCGTTGGGCGATAGGGAGCCAGTGGAGGGAGAGGCAGAGGGGGGTGGCAGAGGTGGAGCGGGTGGTGAGGTGGATGAGTCTAGCCGCTGAGTTGAGGATGGTCTGAAGCGGGGAGAGCCTGCACTGGGGTAGGCCGGTGAGGAGGGAGTTGCAGTAGTCCAGGCGTGAGATAATCAGGGAGTGTACAAGTAGTTTAGTGGTGTCTGGGGTAAGGAAGGAGCGTATTTTGGCGATATTGCGGAGGTGGAGTCTGCATGTGTTTGTGAGTGATTTGACATGAGGTTGGAAGGAGAGGTTAGAGTCCAGAATGACTCCAAGGACTTTGGCTTGAGGGGCGGGATTGATGGTGGTGATGTTAGTAGTGATGGATAGGATGGGGGGGGGGCGCGGGCAGGAGGGAAAACGAGAAGCTCGGTTTTGGAGAGGTTGAGTTTGAGGAAATGGAGCGACATCCAGTCAGAGATGTCGTTTAGGAGGTGAGTGATGCGGGCGGAGAAAGTGGAGGTGAGGTGAGGGGTGGAGAGGTAAATTTGAGTGTCATCAGCATAGAGATGGTAGTTGAAGCCGTGGGAGTGTATGAGTTTGCCAAGGGAGGAGGTGTAGATGGAGAAGGGGTCCAAGGACAGAGCCCTGGGGGACCCCAACAGAGAGGGGGAGGGAAGGGGAGGTGGCACCATTGTAGGAAACGCTGAAGGAGCGTCGGGATAGGTAAGAGGAGAACCAGGAGAGAGCGGTGTCTCTGATGCCAAGGGAGAGTAGTTTATTAAGGAGGAGGGGGTGGTCAACTGTGTCGAAGGCCGCGGAGAGGTCCAGGAGGAGGAGGACAGAGTAGTCGCCATTGGCTTTGGCGGTTAGTAGGTCGTTGGTGATTTTGAGGAGGGCGGTTTCAGTGGAGTGTAGGGGACGGAAGCCGGACTGTAGTGGATCAAGGAGGTTGTTGTCAGTTAGGTGGGCGCTTAGGCGGTTGTAGACTAAGCGCTCCAGGAGTTTGGAAGTGAGTGGCAGCAGGGAGATGGGTCTGAGGTTGTTTGGGTCAGAGGGGTCCAGGGAGGGTTTTTTGAGTATGGGGGTGATGTGCGCATGCTTTAGGGGGGAGGGGAATACGCCGGTAGAGAGGGAGAGATTGAAGATGTGGGTGAGGGAGCAGATGAGGGAAGAGGGGGGTGACTGGAGGAGTCGAGAGGGGATAGGGTCCAGGGGGCAGGTAGTGAGGCGGGCTTCTGAGAAGACCCTGGTGACTTCCTCAGTGGTAGTAGGGCTGAAGGAGTGCAGAGCTGGTGGGGTTACGGTAAGCGGGGTCTTGGGTGTGGAGGGGGGCAGTGCGGTTGCGAGGTCAGAGGAGGGAAGAGATGAGGGGGAGATGGGGGGGGAGGCTAGGTGGGGAGGTAGATTGCGAGTTGACTATGTCCTGACGGATTGCATCAATTTTGTTATGCAAATGAGTGGCAATTTCGTGGGCGGTGAGTGAGGTACTGAGTGGAGGAGGGGGGGGGGGAGAGCAGGGAGTTGAAGGTGGAGAAGAGTCGGCGAGGGCAGGTGGAGAGGGTGTTAATCAGGTTTACGAAGTAAGCCTGCTTGGCGGCGTGGAGGGAGGAGGTGTAAGTGAGGAAGGCAGATTTGTAGAGGGAGAATGAACGGGGGGACCTGGTTTTGCGCCATAGTCTCTCTAGCGCGCGACTGCGACGTTTGAGGCATTTAGTGTGGTCGTTCTGCCATGGTTGGAGCGGTCTGGGTTTGATGTAGCGTGTGGTTAGGGGTGCCAGAGAGTCTAGGGTAGCTGATAGTGAGTCGTTGTACGTGTTAGTGGCTAGGTCAGGACAAGACAGTGGAAGGATGCTGTCGTGTAAGCGGTCGGCAGCTGAGTGGAGGGGGGCCGGGTTCAGGTTGCGGAGGTTGCGTCTGGTGATGGTTTGGCGCTCTGGGGGGGGGGAGTTAGGGGAAGGGGAGATGGAGAACGTGAGGAGGTGGTGGTCGGAGAGAGGGAAGGGGGTGTTAGAGAACTGGTTGAGGGTACAGAGGTGGGAGAAGACGAGGTCCAGGGTGTTCCCAATGATGTGGGTGGAGGATTGAGTGTGCTGTGTGAGCGCGAAGGAGGAGGTTAGGTGGAGGAGTTGGGAAGTAGCCAGGCTGTTGTCGTTGATGGGGATATTGAAGTCCCCGAGGATGATGGTTGGTAGCTCAGAGGAGAGGAAGAAGGGAAGCCAGGCAGCGAAGTCATCCAGGAAGCGGGGTATGGATCCGGGAGGCCTGTAGATCACTGCGATCCTTAGGGGGGTGGGGGTGAAGAGCCGGATGCAGTGAGCCTCGAAGGAGGAGAAGGTTAGGGAGGGAGGATTAGGGAGGACCTGGAAGGTGCTCAGCGGTGATAGGAGCAGGCCGACCCCACCACCTTTGTGACCGCTCAGTCTTGGTGAATGGGACCAGACGAGACCTCCATAGGAGAGTGCCGCAGGGGAGGTGGAGTCAGTGGCCTGTACCCAGGTTTCGGTGATGGCTAGGAGGTTAAGGGAGCGGGAGATGAAGAGGTCATGGATGGCAGTAAGTTTGTTGCAGACCGAGCGGGCGTTCAGGAGTGCAACCGAGAGAGGGGGGATGGATGCGGGGAGAAGGGGCACAGATATGAGGTTGAGGGGGTTACGGCAGCTGGCGGGAGCAGGGGGGTCCCTAGAGGAGGGGTGAGGTGGCGAGGGGCCAGGGTTCGGGGAGATGTCCCCAGCAGATAGGAGAAGGAGAAGGGTGAGGAAGGTGGCATGGGGATGGGAAGTGTAGGAGCGTGTGGGTCTGGTAGTGGTGGCACGTGGGTCGACGGGGGAGTGGAGTAGCAGGAGGAGGTGGTGAGTGCCGTAGTGGGGAGAGGGGAGAAGTGAAGGGGCAATGTAGAGCTGTTTTGGGGGGGTAGGCGGGTAGAGGGAGGTGATTTTTGGGATGGTGGAGAGGAAAATGAGGAGGAGGAGTGCAGGAGGCATGTTGGGGTGGGTGGGGTGACAGTTGGGTCAGGGGAGGTGAAGGGATACAGGTCAGGGCAAGGTGGTGTGGGGAATCTGTATTACCGTGGGAGAGTCATTTGAGTCCTTCTGTAGGGGTAGAGTGAGGGTGGAGGGCGGCAGCTGGTTGGCAGCAGTCTGTGGGTGCAGTAAGCTGGCGACCATGGGTGCTGTGGCATGTCTTCAGTGGGTACGGTGGAAATGGTCTAAAAATGCATACATGGTACAAAACCCCTGGTCTCAGCAGCACCAAAAATCATGTTTTCATGCAAGAAGGTATCCTAGAAGTGAAAAAGAGAAAATGAAGACTTGCATAGGTTAATATAGTTAAAACCAAGCAATTTCTAAAAACGAATTGCGCACTCACATTTTAAAATGCAGCATAGGCAGTAATAAACAGCAAGCATCTGAACGGCAAGGTGTCCCAATAAGCCTGGCTTTGGCAAGAACATACGTATGTGATGACGTCACCTCTGATAGCCCTACCCTACGTGTTTCGTCCTAGTAGACATCATCAAGGGGAAGGATCTAATTAACCTACCAGCATGTCTTTGGAATGTGGAGAAACCCATGCAAGCACAGAAACAGCATGAAAACTCAATGTAGATAGTGTCTCAACCATGACTTCAGCTGAGCTGTTAGGCAGAAGTACTAACCACTGAGCTACTATGAAATCCATTAATCAAAATAAAGGACATACAGCAAGTAAAATTGTCAAAATCACTCCAAAGACTTTCTCCAATCGATCGTACTTACATCGCAGAACAAAAATGTAATACTCTATCTTGCAGCTTATTAGTCCTTATATGTGGTGATTGTATTGATTTTCTTTTTTTTTTTCAGGCTAAGTACATTTTCTGCGCATACAAAAAACAAACAAACTGTTGATTCTGCTAGAAGTCGTGTGTCCTTGTAATGTTTTGTGCACCAAACCAAAAACCTCAAACAATGTTATCAGCTTTCACAGCTATCTTCTGTGAACTACAAAACAACTTCCTTCTATGTAATGGAGATGGGGAGCGTGTTTGCAGTCTCGGGAGAGCTGCCTGGGGTGACAACTCTACTCCATATATACAGTACGACGAATGAGCGTTGTCACCCTAGGACAGGATGTGTGCTACTGGAGGGATCACCAGGTGAATATAAAAGAAAAAACTAATGCAACCATCAGATCTAAGGACGTGTAAGCTGCCATATATTACATTGGATTGTACGACTTCACAATACACCCTCCCCACTGCATTACCAAATCATAACACACTGCTTTATTGGGGTTGAGAGCCAAGACCACCAGACCAAACTTGAACCTACTGTGAAAGGAAGTTTTCATGACTTGGGTGCCAAAAATCTGTACCACACCACCAGATAACCAACTGAATTAGGCGCCATGCACATGGTGCAGCTGGGAAATAACATTTGGGGGTATTTCCTCGCCCAGGAGCCACATACACTGGGCACATTGAAATTAGGGGCTGTATGCAGATGTCATGTTATGGTACTAAACAAGCTCATTATGGATGTAGGACCCTGGATGTAGCCTGCCTGCATCTAGGTGGGTAAATCCATATGCATGCGCATGTTTAAGCATCTATCAACGTATGCCTACGTACAACCATTGATTCTTATGGGCGGCTGTACATAGCGCCTGTGGCTCCCAGACTGGGAAATACCTCTGAATTGTACATGATATGTCCTCAGGTGCTCATGTGCATGAGGTCACACTGTCCAAAGGAGGTGGGCGACAGTACCCCCAGCAAAAGTTTGTACATAGTGTCTGTGGCTCCTGAGCTGGGAAGTTCACTTTATCCGCTCTCCCCGGACCCCGCATTCACTATATCGGCTCTCCCCGGACCCCGCATTCACTATATCGGCTCTCCCCGGACCCCGCATTCACTATATCCGGTCTCCCCAACCCTGCATTCACTATATCCGGTCTCCCCGGACCCCGCATTCACTATATCCGCTCTCCCCGGACCCCGCATTCACTATATCCGCTCTCCCCGGACCCTGCATTCACTATATCTGCTCTCCCCGGACCCTGCATTCACTATATCCGCTCTCCCCGGACCCTGCATTCACTACATCCGGTCTCCCCGGACCCTGCATTCACTATATCCGCTCTCCCCGGACCCCGCATTCACTATATCCTGTCTCCCCGGACCCTGCATTCACTATATCCGCTCTCCCCGGACCCCGCATTCACTATATCCGCTCTCCCCGGACCCCGCATTCACTATATCCTGTCTCCCCGGACCCTGCATTCACTGTATCCGCTCTCCCCGGACCCTGCATTCACTATATCCTGTCTCCCCAGACCCTGCATTCACTATATCCGCTCTCCCCAGACCCCGCATTCACTATATCCGGTCTCCCCGGACCCCGCATTCACTATATCCGCTCTCCCCGGATCCCGCATTCACTATATCCGCTCTCCCCGGACCCTGCATTCACTATATCCGCTCTCCCCGGACCCCGCATTCACTATATCCTGTCTCCCCGGACCTTGCATTCACTATATCCGCTCTCCCCGGACCCCGCATTCACTATATCCGCTCTCCCCGGACCCCGCATTTACTATATCCTGTCTCCCCGGACCCTGCATTCACTATATTCGCTCTCCCCAGACCCTGCATTCACTATATCCGCTCTCCCCGGACCCTGCATTCACTATATCTGCTCTCCCCGGATCCCGCATTCACTATATCTGCTCTCCCTGGACCCCGCATTCACTATATCCGCTCTCCCCGGACCCTGCATTCACTATATCCGCTCTCCCCGGACCCCGCATTCACTATCCGCTCTCCCCGGACCCTGCATTCACTATATCCTGTCTCCCCGGACCCTGCATTCACTGTATTCGCTCTCCCCGGACCCTGCATTCACTATATCCGCTCTTCCCGGACCCCGCATTCACTATATCTGCTCTCCCTGGACCCCACATTCACTATATCCGGTCTCCCTGGACCCTGCATTCACTATATCCGCTCTCCCCCGACTCTGCATTCACTATATCCGCTCTCCCCGGACCCCGCATTCACTATATCCGCTCTCCCCGGACCCCGCATTCACTATATCTGCTCTCCCCGGACCCTGCATTCACTATATCCTGTCTCCCCCGACCCTGCATTCACTATATTCACTCTCCCCGGACCCTGCATTCACTATATCCGCTCTCCCTGGACCCTGCATTCACTATATCCTGTCTCCCCCGACCCTGCATTCACTATATTCACTCTCCCCGGACCCTGCATTCACTATATCCGCTCTCCCCGGACCCCGCATTCACTATATCTGGTCTCCCCGGATCCTGCATTCACTATATCTGGTCTCCCCGGATCCTGCATTCACTATATCCGCTCTCCCCGGACCCTGCATTCACTATATCCGCTCTCCCCGGACCCCGCATTCACTATAACCGCTCTCCCTAGAACCTGCATTCACTATATCCGCTCTCCCCGGACCCCGCATTCACTATATCCGCTCTCCCCGGACCCTGCATTCACTATATCCGCTCTCCCTAGAACCTGCATTCACTATATCCGCTCTCCCCGGACTCTGCATTCACTATATTCGGTCTCCCCGGACCCCGCATTCACTATATCTGGTCTCCCCAAACCCTGCATTCACTATATCTGGTCTCCCCGGACCCTGCATTCACAATAACTGGTCTCCCCAAACCCTGCATTCACTATATCTGGTCTCCCCGGACCCTGCATTCACTATATCCGCTCTCCCCGGACCCTGCATTCACTATATCTGTTCTCCCTGGACCCCACATTCACTATATCTGTTCTCCCCAGACCCCGCATTCACTATATCTGGTCTCCCCGGACCCCGCATTCACTATATCTGGTCTCCCCGGACCCCGCATTCACTATATCTGGTCTCCCCGGACCCCGCATTCACTATATCCGCTCTCCCCGGACCCTGCATTCACTATATCTGGTCTCCCCGGACCCTGCATTCACTATATCTGGTCTCCCCTCCCACTGCATTCACTATATCTGGTCTCCCCGGACCCTGCATTCACTATATCCGCTCTCCCCGGACCCCGCATTTACTATATCCGGTCTCCCTGGACCCCGCATTCACTATATCTGGTCTCCCACAGTACACAGAACATGGAAATGCAATTATTTTAGTAAATAGAAACGGCTAAATACCTTTTCTCATCAGCAGTATATAGCAGTCTTGTGACTTCAGCAGAGCACCGGTTGAAGCTTGTAGGAGGAATTTTCTTTCTGCTCTAGGAGTATGTGAAAGTCCTGACCCTCTGTCTGGACAGTGCTGATTGGCCCTGTACTGATCACATGCACTCTCCCAAGAAAAAAAAACCTCTCTAGCAATACACACCAAACTGAGCATATGCATGTGGCTACTGATTCAGTCTGTATCAGGTGGTCATTTCAACAAGAGGAGGGGCACAGAAGACAGGATCAAACAGCCTTTTTGCACAATGCCGAGGATTAACCCCTTAGGTTCCACAGTGAGTATAACAAGCATGCTTTGCTGCATCTACAGACTGATTGTACTGTTGGGGGTTCAGTAACACTTTAATTATATTATATTTCTACCTATTTACTAAGGCTAGCAGCATAAGGATTAAAAATAGTTTGTTGTTGACTGAGAGAGTTTAGTTCCGCTTTAATAGGCGCTCATCATGCATTTGCCTGGGGAGAACGCAACAATCCGTACTGTCATCGGTATCAATTAGTAGAACAATGCGGAACTTCAGCACACAGCCAGTGATTGACTATTACAAGGATACAAAACCATATAAAAATGTAACTATTGAAACAAGCGATCCTCAGGAGGCTGAGATTCTACAGCTCATCATTTATGATGTCTGTCTGTCTGTGTGTGTGTGTATATATATATATATATATATATATATACACACACATATATATATATTTATTATATATACAGTTAGGTCCATATATATTTGGACACAGGCACAATTTTCATATCCAAGCTCCAGTTCTATAATGGATATGGGCTGAAAGTGTGCACTCTCAGGTTTAATTTGAGGGTATGTACATCCAAATTGGAAGAAGTGTTCAGGAATTACAGCTCTTAAGAGTAGCCATCTCCCCTCCAAAAGTAATTAAATAATTGAATCAAAAGCTGTTTCATGGCCAGGTGTGGGCTACTCCATTATTTCTTCATCAATGAAGCAGGTAAAAGGTCTATAGTTGATTCTAAGTGAGGTATTTCCATTTGGAATCTATTGCTGTAAACCTACATCATGTGTTCAAAGGAGCTGTAAGTGAAACAGGCCATTGTAAGGCTTCAAAAATGAAACAAATCCATCAGAGAGATAGCAGCAACATTAGGAGTGGCCAAATCAGCAGTTTGGTCCATTCTGAGGAAAGAAGAACGCACTGGTGAGCTCAGCAACATAAAAAGGCATGGACGTCGACGGAAGACAACAGCGGTGGATGATCGCAGGATCCTCTCTATGGTAAAGAAAAATCCATTCACAACATCCAGAAAAGTGAAGGACGCTCTCCAGGAGGTGGGTGTATCATTGTCATAGTCTACAATCAAGAGAAGACTTTACGAGAGCAAATACAGAGGGTTCACCACAAGGTGCAAATACAGAGGGTTCACCACAAGGTGCAAATACAGAGGGTTCACCACAAGGTGCATATACAGAGGGGTCACCACAAGGTGCAAATACAGAGGGGTCACCACAAAGTGCAAATACAGAGGGTTCACCACAAGGTGCAAATACAGAGGGGTCACCACAAGGTGCAAATACAGAGGGTTCACCACAAGGTGCAAATACAGAGGGGTCACCGCAAGGTGCAAATACAGAGGGTTCACCACAAGGTGCAAATACAGAGGGTTCACCACAAGGTGCAAATACAGAGGGGTCACCACAAGGTGCAAACCATTCATAAGCCTGAAGAATAGAAAAGCCAGATTAGACTTTGCCAAAAAAACATCTAAAAAAGCCAGACCAGTTCTGGAAAAGCGTTCTTTGGACAGATGAAACTAAGATGAATCTGTACCAGAATGACGGGAAGAAAAAAGTGTGGAGAAGACTTGGAACAGCTCATGATCCAAAGCACACAACGTCATCTGTAAAACATGGTGGAGGCAGTGTGATGGCATGGGCATGCATGGCTTCTAGTGGCACTGGGTCATTGGTGTTTATTGATGATGTGACAGAAGCAGCCGGATGAATTCTGCAGTGTTTACAGATCTACTGTCAGTCCCAGGGGCGGACTGACAACTCATGGGGCCCCCGGGCAATAGGGGATCATGGGGCCCCTGTGTCCTTGCCCAAACTCAAAAATGCCTAAGAAAAATGTACCAGGGGCATTTCATGGGGCCCCCTACTGATCCCAGGCCCTCGGGCAGTGCCTGAGTTTCCAAATGGTCAGTCCGCCCCTGGTCAGCCCAGATTCAGCCAAATGCAGCAACACTGATTGGACGGCGCTTTACAGTACAGATGGACAATGATCCAAAACACACTGCAAAAGCAACCCAGGAGCCTTTGAAGGAAAAGAAGTGGAATAATCTGCAATGGCCGATTCAATCACCTGATCTTAACCCCATTGAGCATGCATTTCACTTGCTGAAGGCAAAACTAAAGGCAGAAAGACCCACAAAGAACAACTAAAGACAGCTGCAGTTAGAGCCTAGCAAAGCATTAGGCTGGAGGAAACCCAGTCTTTGGTCATGTCCATGGGTTCCAGACTTCAGGCAAAGCATCAGGCTGGAGGAAACCCAGTCTTTGGTCATGTCCACGGGTTCCAGACTTCAGGCAAAGCATCAGAAATGAGGAAACCCAGTCTTTGGTCATGTCCATGGGTTCCAGACTTCAGGCAAAGCATCAGAAACCCAGTCTTTGGTCATGTCCATGGGTTCCAAACTTCAGGCAAAGCATCAGAAAGGAGGAAACCCAGTCTTTGGTAATGTCCATGGGTTCCAGACTTCAGGCAAAGCATCAGAAAGGAGGAAACCCAGTCTTTGGTAATGTCCATGGGTTCCAGACTTCAGGCAAAGCATCAGAAAGGAGGAAACCCAGACTATGGTCGTGTCCATGGGTTCCAGACTTCAGGCAAAGCATCAGAAAGGAGGAAACCCAGTCTTTGGTCATGTCCATGGGTTCCAGACTTCAGGCAAAGCATCAGAAACCCAGTCTTTGGTCATGTCCATGGGTTCCAAACTTCAGGCAAAGCATCAGAAAGGAGGAAACCCAGTCTTTGGTCATGTCCATGGGTTCCAGACTTCAGGCAAAGCATCAGAAACCCAGACTTTGGTCATGTCCATGGGTTCCAGACTTCAGGCAAAGCATCAGAAACCCAGTCTTTGGTCATGTCCATGGGTTCCAGACTTCAGGCAAAGCATCAGAAACCCAGTCTTTGGTCGTGTCCATGGGTTCCAGACTTCAGGCAAAGCATCAGAAAGGAGGAAACCCAGTCTTTGGTAATGTCCATGGGTTCCAGACTTCAGGCTGTCATTGCCAGCAAAGGATTCTCAACAAAATATTACAAATGAACATTTTATTTATGATTATATTCAATTCTCCAATTACTTCTGAGCCCCTGAAAATGGAGGGACTGTTTATACAAATGTGTACAAAAATTTGTACTTGATATTTATGTTGAACCCCTTGAATTAAAGCTGAAAGTCTGCACTTCAAATTTATTTAGATTGTTTTGTTTTATTTTACTCTGGTGGCATACAGAGCCAAAAGTATGATAATTGTGCCCAAATATATATGGACCTGACTGTGTAATATATATATAAATTTCTATAATTGAATTGTAAGGGATGTATTTTCAGGCTCCGGAGGACAGGTTGTGTTAATGGTTATATTTTTCTATCATTTTCTATCCTCGGCTTGTAGAAATTCTCCTTCAGCTACAAGGCAGAGAGGTCATGGCCTGTGAAATAGAGAGGAGACCCCAGCTGAGAGCCCCGACAAAAGCCGTCACCTTTATTAGAATCCTTTAATTCAAGGATCTCACATAGAAGATGGCAAAAAAAAAAAAGGTGGCGGCATTGGTTGGGATGGGGGGATTGGGGGGGGGGGGGGGTGACACTTTCCTGAGGACACGGTATTCGTTTCGAGTCCTTAACAGTTTTGTCCTTGAGTTCAGATACACTGTAAAGTGACCGGGACTCTCTTGCTATGAAGACATACAATACGTAGTCCAGTACCGGGACAGGTTCGCCCAAAGTCCAGGGCAAGGATGTGGTGTTCTGTCCCCACATGAAGGCGAATGAAGGTATAACTGATAATGGCTGTGTAACTTCCTACCTTCGTATCCAAGCAGTGGAGCAGACCGGACCGGCAGATGTTCAGGTTAGACGGATCCAAACGTATACACAGGAATGAAATCAGCGTGGGTTTATTTGGTCCAAAATACAGCGACAAACAGTGATACAATACTGTAAGGTAGTAGAGGTATTGATGCTGTCCTGTGATATCTTTCCTGAGGCTAACTGCTGGTCAAAAACTGATGCCTTCACAAGCCCAGGGTATTGAATGTCCTGTCACACAGCTATACAGCAGATAAAATGGCTGCAGGAAGTGACCAGAACCAAGGCTTGCCTAAAACCACGCCCAGCAGAGAAAACACTTACTAGCTATAACAAAGGCATGCAGCATGCAAATTCTGGCCAGCAGATGGCAGCAACAGATCAAGACATAGAAACAAACATGGTGAAATAAGAATTGGTAATACAATGCACAGTTAAATAACAAATATGAGGAGAACAGCACACTCCCCGTCTGAAATTCCATAAGGGATTTCACTATGACGAATGTCCATAAAATATAAAACAACCTGTAACAAAGAACATGTTAGAATGCAATAAACATAACAATATAGTAGATTCCGAGTTGGAATAGAGAAGAACCACAAAGTTCAAGTTCAGTAGAGTTCACCCAGCAGGAATGTTCTCAATGGGTAGTATCAAAATGAGTTCATTAATTGGCCTTGCGAATATTTTAAGCTCACCCTTTCTGAAGATCTTCAACTCCACTTTACGGACCTTGCCATCCTTGCTAGGAAGAACCTTTGTAATTAGTCCCATAGGCCAGTCAATCCGTACGGTATGTTGCTCCTTCATTAACACGAGGTCACCTTCTTTTAGGTTTGGTTTGTGGTGTTGCCACTTTCTTCTTCCTTGAAGAATATTGAGATACTCCTTTCGCCACCTGTTCCAGAAGTAATCAGCTAGGTATTGTACACGTTTCCAGTGTTTTTGGTAGATATTCGCATGAGTAAATTCTCCACTAGGTAATAGCGTAATCTCAGTTTTTTGGGTAAGTAGGATAGCTGGAGTCTGTACGGCTGGTGTTTCAGGATCCATAGATACTGGCACGAGGGGTCTAGAATTGATGATAGCTGAAACTTCAGCGAGAAGGATGACTAGAGTCTCATGTGTGAGTCTTGAAGAGTTTACATCCATCAACATAGAATTCAAGATGTTGCGTGAGATGCCGATCATTCTCTCCCAGGAGCCCCCCATGTGGGAACTATGAGGAGGATTGAAAATCCAGGTGCAACCCTTTTCCGCCAAGTGATCTTGAATGGATTTGGTGTCTATGTTCAGTTCTCTACAGGCTCCAATGAAGTTGCTTCCACGGTCAGACCTCAACTGTTTCACTGGTCCTCTGATTGCAAAGAACCGTCTTAAGGCATTAATAAGGCTGGATGTGTCCATGGATTCTATGACCTCTAAGTGAACGGCTCGCACACTCATGCAAGTAAATAGTACAGCCCAACGCTTACTGTTTGCGTGACCGCCACGGGTCCTGGGTGCGGACACCATCCATGGCCCGAAGACGTCTAGGCCAACGTAGGTGAAAGGCGGCTCTGTACATAGTCTGTCCGCAGGCAAATCAGCCATTTGTTGGTGTAGTTGTTTTCCTCTAGCTTTGCGACAGTGAACACAGTCATGCAGTACTTGGGCCACACGTCTTTTCATACCTATAATCCAAAGGCCAGCAGACCGTAACTTGCCCTCAGTGATTTGCCTGCCCTGGTGTTCAGTCTTTTTGTGGTAGTGTCGGATCAGCAAGACGGTGATATGGTGTTTGCTGGGAATGATGAGAGGATTTTGTTCTGCAACTCTTAGGTGGGCTTGATTCAAACGACCACCAACTCTGAGCAAGCCAAAACTGTCAATAACTGGATTTAAGTTGGCAAGAGGGCTTTTTATTGGAATCTGCTGTTTGTTGTATAAGCACTTCCATTCTACATTGAATTCCTCTTGTTGGACGTGACGTATTATGAGGGACTCACTATGAGAGATGTTCTCCGCAGAGAAGGGTTTATGGCAGACGTGCCAACCGTGACAATCCTTATCTTTGTGAGTATTGTGATAACATTTTGCAATGTGCACTAACCTTGCGATAGTCCTGACGAGTCTCATCCAACTGGAGAAACGTTCAAAGCGTTGGCTACCGAGGCTGGAGATTTGCTTTGTTCCAGTGACCAATACACTGACTTCAGCGCGGATTTCTGGATCATTATCCGGATCCTGGATGCTGAAAACTTCCTGTACACAATCGTCCGCCTGTTTTAGCAGAAACTCCGGACCTGTAAGCCAAGTAGAGTTAGTAAAGGAACCTACAGACATAGGTCTAGTGGCATGATCTGCTGGATTAAGTTCGGATGGTACATAGTACCATTGTTCAGGTTTGGAGGACCTCCTGATTCTCTCTATGCGGTTACTGACGTAAACATAAAATCGTCTCGTCTGATTGTAGATGTAACCTAATACGACCTTACTGTCCGTGTAATACTGAACTTCATCTATGTTGACACCTAGTTCTTCTTGTATGAAGTCTGCAATCTCCACTGCTAATACAGTCCCACAGAGTTCAAGTCTGGAAATAGTATGATCAGGCTTGGGAGCTAACTTAGCCTTACCAAAGACGAATCCAACGTGATTTTGCTTGTTGGGTTCTGTGACTTTCAGATAGGCGACCGCTGCTATGGCCTCTGTGGAGGCGTCCGAGAACACGTGGAGTTCCTTCTTTACGCTAGAAGTAAGTGAGGTTTTAATATAGCATCTTGGGATGTGGATCTCATCCAAAGCACACAAAGATTGCTTCCAGGCTTCCCATTTTTGCTCTTTATCAGAGGGAAGTGGGGTATCCCAATCCTTGATGGTTTCAGAAAGCTGTCTCAGTAGGGATTTTCCTTGTATGGCGATGGGTGCTACAAATCCCAGCGGATCAAATAGGCTGTTTACCACTGATAGGACACCACGTTTTGTGAATGGCTTGTCTGCACAACTTATTTGAAAACCGAAGGAGTCAGCCGAGAGATCCCATCTGAGGCCCAAGCTCCTCTGCACAGGTGGACTGTCCAGTCCCAGGTTAATGTCTTTGAATCCAGGTGCATGATCACCTTGCTCGAAGGCTCTCATTACGGTTAGGCTGTTTGATGCAATTTTGTGTAGTCTAAGTTTAGCTTGGTATAACATACCTTGAGTCCTTTTGAGCAGATCGATAGCCGCTTCTTCAGTTGGTAGCGATTTGAGCCCGTCGTCCACGTAGAAGTCTTTTTCCACAAAGTCTTTGGCATCTGTACCATACTCAGATTCCCCCTCTATTGCAGTTCTCCGAAGCCCGTAAGTCGCTACGGCTGGTGAAGGGCTGTTTCCAAACACATGTACCCTCATACGATACTCCATCATCTCTGCGTTGGTGTCATTGTCCTTGTACCACAGAAACCTGAGGAAATTCCGGTGGTCCTCTCGGACTACAAAACAATGGAACATATGTTCAATGTCAGCAGTGATGGCGACAAGCTCTTTCCTGAATCTCATCAGCACTCCGACTAGGTTATTAGTCAGATTAGGACCTGTGAGAAGAATATCGTTAAGAGATACACCTTGATGTTTGGCGCTTGAATCAAAGACAACCCTAATTTGATTAGGTTTTCGTGGATGATATACTCCGAATGAAGGCAAGTACCAGCACTCGTCGTTCTTCCTTAAGAATGGAGCTGGTTCTGCATGGTTGTTACGGAATATTTTATCCATAAAGGCGACGATGTGTTCTCTCATTTCAGGCTTGCTGTTCATGGTACGCTGAAGAGAGTTAAATCTAGACAGAGCTTGTTCCCGGTTGTTCGGGAGTCTTACCCTGGTAGCTCGGAAGGGTAATGGAGAAACCCAGTGATTGGTTTCGTCTTTAAAGAACTCACTGTCCATTATCTTGACAAATTCTCTGTCCTCTACTGACAAGGCTACTTTATCGTCGTCCTTGGTTGTATGAAAGACTGATCTCCCCAAGTTGTCGGCAAAGAGGGGAGTAATGACGTCAGGTAGTTGTACGAGGCCTGGAGACTTCTCTTTCACCTCATAGTGATGAGGACACGGCTTAATGCAAGTTGTGCGTCCATCTGCACGCACGTACGTTTTGAAGGAGTTGATTTTTGGTTGATCTAAGCATACATTTCCTATGATTACCCATCCCAAGTCCAGTCTCTGGGCGTATGGCGCATAGTCAGGGCCATTACACTGTTGACGCACCTTGTGTACCCTTAGATTGTCTCTGCCGAGCAGGAGTAGAATCTCGGCGTTGATGTCCATAGGTGGGATAACGTTGGCTAGGTGCCTTAGGTGAGGTTGGTGAAATGCAGCTTCTGGGGTAGGAATCTCATCCCTATGGTTGGGTATTTGATCACATTCGATCAGCGTCGGTAAGGGTATTTCCGTATCCCCACTGACAGGAGAGGCGATGAATCCTTGTGCCCTTCTGCCGCTAGTCTCTATGCGGCCTGAGCAGGTGTTTAAGGTATAGGGTTCAGATGGTCCCTTTATTCCAAAGGCTTCAAAGAATTTAGGACCTGCTAGGGACCGGTTGCTTTGGTCGTCAATGATGGCATACATTTTTACTGCCTTTTCTGGTAGTCCCTCTGGGTAGACCTTGATTAGGCATATTCGGGCACAACATTTCTCGCACTGGCCCTCCCCACATACATCCAAGCATGAGCAGGAAACAGCGGTGGCTGCGTTAGCGTAATTCTGGGGCTCCCCGCCATGACTTGGAGCAGGAATGGTTGTGACGGCAGTGGGTGAATCTCCGGAGAGTGGGATTGGGTGCATAGCTGAGGCATGTCTTTCACTATGACACTCCTCACACTTGATGACAGATTTACAGTCCTTAGCCATGTGCTCTAATGAAGCGCAGCATCTGAAACATACCCCAAGCTCGGTGAGGATTTTCTTGCGCTCCTGTATGGTTTTGGATCTAAACCCTCTACATTTGTTCAGAGAGTGTGGTTTTTTATGAATGGGACATTCACGATTGAAAGTCTTATCTCCTGATGAGGTAGTGTACTGTTTACCCGTGGGTACTGCAGGAGATGGTAGGTTAGTCTTTCTAACACTCACGCTGCTCTTGAAGTCTCTGTGTTTATGCGTGATGCTTTCATACCTTGATGATGATGTTGCTGAAGCTGTAGTGTTGAACTCCAGGAAGTCGAGGCTGGGGTCATTCCTCATCTGGGACTGTTCATCGATAAACCTACAGAAGTGAATAAATGGGGGAAAGGTGATGTCATGCTCTCTTTTGTACCTTGAGACTGATGCCGCCCACTTTTCTTGCAGACTGTATGGTAGCTTCACGACAATTGGGTTCACTCCATGAGCTGTATCCAGGTAACAAAGCCCAGACAGACGAGGGTCACCCTTGGCAAGCTCCAGTTCCATGAGCAGATCACTTAAATCCTGAAGCTTCTGGACATCCTTGAGATTGATCCTTGGAACGTTCTGCAGTCTCTTGAATAGGGCCTTCTCTATTGCTTCTGCACTGCCGAAGGTACGTTCGAGTCTCTGCCAGGCGACAGCAAGACCTGCTTCTGCTTGTCCCACATAAACAGTTCTGAGGCTCTTGACACGATTTGTGGAGCCTGGGCCCAGCCATTTGATCAAGAGGTCAAACTCCTGCTCTGCGGTTAGGTTGAGGTTAGCGATGGCGGCCTTGAAGGTTGCCTTCCAAGCTCTGTAGCTCTCTGCACGGTCATCAAATTTTGAGAGACTGGTGTTGATTAGCTCTCTGCTCACCATAAACCTGGCAAACTCAGACATATCTGATTTCTCACTGCTTGTTGCCATGACGACTTGTGATGCCCCTGGGGCGTATTGGCTGCCTGGCGTGAAGGGGTGAGATGCTTCCGGGTAGAATGATGTAGCTGCAGGGTTAAGCTTTCGTTTAGCCTCTGTATATTGTGATGACTGCTGCTTGAGCTGTGGAGGTAGGCCAGAAAACGCCTGATAGCGATCTTTCTGTAACAACCGTCCTTGAGAGGGCACTTCCGGGTAACGGTTATTAGGTTGCTCGGGTGCTGTGGGTGGCACTGGTACCGCAGGTAGAGCTGACTTGGAGGTTTCAGTGTTCTCGGCTTGGACGGTACTGCAAACTGGGGGTGGCGCAGATAACTGATTCAGTACATAGTCACTGGTGCGATCAACTGGATCATCTATCTCCTGTGGTAGCGAGCAGACTGGATCAAGACCTTGGCTCAATGCTTGCTCAAGTAGTCTTACTTTAGCTAATGCAATTTCCTCCTGCATCTCTGATTCGAAAATCTTTATTCGAGCCTCTGCTTCTGCCCTCTTGGCCTCTGCTTCTGCCTCTGCCCTCTTGGCCTCTGCCTCTGCTTCTGCTTCTGCCCTCTTGGCCTCTTTCTCTGCTTCTGCCCTCTTGGCCTCTGCCCTTGCAAGAGCTTCTTTTTCAGTGAAGGAGCGTCTCGCTTTGGATTGCTCTGCGTTTATGCGGGCCTCTAGTAATCTGTCGCTCAAGGCTGAGCTTCTTGAGCACGATGATCTGTATGACCGAGAGGAATGTTTAGATGAATTTGATCTGTGTGATTTAGTTTCTTGCAAATGCGAGATACGGAGTTCCGCTTTACCTTTAACATCCAGCACCATGACGTCTCTTTGTCTGGCTATTGATTCTGCCTTGCTTAGTTCTGATAGGGCTTCATCGATATTAGAGTCTTTTAGAAAGGTTATATACCTTGTGGACAGTCTATTGTATCTTTCTTGAGCTGTGTCCAGCCGCCCGATGGCAACTTGTAAGCTTGTGGCATCACCTGAGGAGGATTTAAGTCCGGACATGAGGGAGGAAACTCGTTCCCATTGCTCCTCCAGGTTATCACATAGCTCATCTTTCGTGGTGTGATAATTTTCAATGACTTTTACTGTCGGTTTGAGAGAGCGTCTTGGTCTTATGACTTGTTCTGCTGGAAGTGTGGATTCTGTTCCCTGCCCTTCATAACGATCAGTATCAGGTTGTATTTGCTTTAGTTCATCACTGGGGAACTGTGCAAAGTCCTTTTCGGCCATTTTGACTTAAGGTGTGCTGTCCCTTTAAGAAAATGAAGTTTTGAATTGGGCGCTGAAAATCGCAGCACAGCTCCGATAGGGCACCTTGACAAAATTTCTAAGATATTTAGAATGAATTGCGGGGTTTTGCGGCGGCCACGGCAGTGTAAGGAACGTGCATAAACAGTACTTCTGTTATGCGAGGAAAAGTTAATATAGGACTTTAGGAATGGCTTGGCGAGTTGTGGAGGACTTCCAGGCGAGACTATAGATACTGCGTATGTGCAGTGCTTCCGCATAGGCTTGTGGAACATGCACTGTAACCGGGCAGATTTGCTGCAAGTGGGCCTGTTGCTAGGGAGATTCCTGAGTGTGGTACTGTACTCTGAGGGAATCTGTAGCGGGGTATGGACTTTAAGGCAGTTTTTGACTGTTCTGTCCCCACATGAAGGCGAATGAAGGTATAACTGATAATGGCTGTGTAACTTCCTACCTTCGTATCCAAGCAGTGGAGCAGACCGGACCGGCAGATGTTCAGGTTAGACGGATCCAAACGTATACACAGGAATGAAATCAGCGTGGGTTTATTTGGTCCAAAATACAGCGACAAACAGTGATACAATACTGTAAGGTAGTAGAGGTATTGATGCTGTCCTGTGATATCTTTCCTGAGGCTAACTGCTGGTCAAAAACTGATGCCTTCACAAGCCCAGGGTATTGAATGTCCTGTCACACAGCTATACAGCAGATAAAATGGCTGCAGGAAGTGACCAGAACCAAGGCTTGCCTAAAACCACGCCCAGCAGAGAAAACACTTACTAGCTATAACAAAGGCATGCAGCATGCAAATTCTGGCCAGCAGATGGCAGCAACAGATCAAGACATAGAAACAAACATGGTGAAATAAGAATTGGTAATACAATGCACAGTTAAATAACAAATATGAGGAGAACAGCACATGTGGGACCGACCCCCCTCGGCTGCTGCTAATGCCTGATGTGCCCGTTCCCTGCACCTTGCTCTGGCTGCCCATGGTTGGCATTGAGTGCGCAGTTCACATATTGGCCAATCATTTGCTTTCTAGTAGCTGGAAGGTAGTTGTGCATCCGTGGTGTCTGCTTTTCATGTCAGCTGTGGGTGGATGGGGTGGATAGTGGGCACATTGGAGATCGATGTGACAGTAGTAGCTGTCAGAGCAGAAATGAAGACAGTCACCAATCTTCAGCATGCAGTGAGGGGCAACCCCACCACCACCACCATCACCACCACCATCATCGCCACCACCATCACTACCACCATCATCACCACCACCATCATCGCCACCACCATCACTACCACCATCATCGCCACCACCATCACTATCACCACATCACCACCACCACCATCATCACCACCACCATCACCACCACCACCATCACCACCACATCATTACCACCATCACTATCACCACATCACCACCACCACCATCATCACCACCACCACCACCACCACCACCACCATCACCACCACCACCATCACTATCACCACATCACCACCACCATCATCGCCACCACCATCACCACCACATCACCATCACCACCACCACCACCATCACCACCACCACCACCATCACTATCACCACATCACCACCACCATCATCGCCACCACCATCACCACCACATCACCACCACCATCACTATCACCACATCACCACCACCACCATCATCACCACCACCATCATCACCACCACCATCACCATCACCATCACCACCACCACCATCACCACCATCACCACCACCACCATCACCACCACCACCACTATCACCACATCACCACCACCATCACTATCACCACATCACCACCACCACCACCGTCACCACTATCACCACCACATCACCACCACCACCACCACCACAATCACCACCATCACATCACCACACCATCACCACTATCACATCACCACCACCATCACTATCACCACATCACCACCACCACCACCGTCACCACTATCACCACCACATCACCACCACCACCACAATCACCACCATCACATCACCACACCATCACCACTATCACCACCACCACCACTATCACCACCATCACCACCAGAGCCTTTCCTTACATCACAGGGCCCCCTTTCACATCAGAGTTCCCCCATCACATCAGAGCCTTTCCCTTACATCAGAAAACCCCCCATCACATCAGAGCCCCCCCTTACATCAGAAAGCCCCCCATCATATCAGAGTCCCCCTTCACAACAGAGGGCCTCCATCACATCAGAGCCCCACTTCACATCAGAGTCCCCCGATCACATCAGAGCCCCCCTTTACATCAGAAGGCCACCCTTCACATCACAGCACCCCTTTCACATAAGGAGGGCCCCCCATCACATCAGAGGCCCCCCATCACATCAGAGCCCCCCTTTACATCACAGCACCCCTTTCACATAAGGAGGGCCCCCAATCACATCAGAGGCCCCCCATCACATCACAGCTCCCCCTTCACATCAGAGGGCCTCTTCGTTAGGGGGAGACATGACTGAAACCTCTAAATCCATCAAGGGGGTGAATAAGGTTCAGGAGGGCGGGATTTTCAACATGAAACCAAAATCAAGAACACGGGGACATGACTGGAAACTAACTGGAGGGAAGTTCACAACTAATCTCAGAAAATACGAGTTCACTGAAGGAGTAGTTGATGCTTGGAACAAACTCCAGCAGAGGCAGTGAGCCGGTCAGCAGTAAATGGCTTCACACATGAGTGGGACAAACACAGATCTGTACTCAGACCAAACAATTAAATAACAAAACAAACCCCCCCCCCAAAAAAAAACACACAAAAAAAAAATGGGCAGACTCCATGGACAGCTCAGTCTTTTTCTGCCATCACTTTTCCCCACTTCATATCACAGGAAAATACCATATGATGGCCACTAGGTGGAGGTGATCATCATAGTAAATATGTATTTATTTTATATACATCATATCAGAGCCCCCTCATCACATCAGAGCCCCCTTCATATCAGAGCCCCCCAATTACATCAGATGTCCTCCATCACATCAGATCCCCCCTTAATGTCAGAGGTTCCCCCTTCATACCAGACTTCCTCTATCACTTCAAAGCCCCCCCCCCCATATATTGGAGTCTCCCCATCATATCCATCTCTTATCCAGCAAAAACTGGCTTCATGCTTGTGGAACCCTGACTGAGAAACACTGGGCGAATCAGGAAAGTACCACAGGATGGCCACTAGATGGAGCTGTCATAGTAAATAAATATTTTCTGTAGTCCTCAGCTCCATCTAGTGGCCATCCTGTGGTACTTTCCTGGTTTACTCTATTCTTGTGAATGAAGAGAAAACAGCGTGATATCATTCAACTGTATCCCCACAGGACAGATATACACACCGGCAGATCGGCCCCCAGTCTGAGCTCTGCTGTACAGGGGTGCTGGGACAAGTCCATTTCTGTTTGCATAGAATACTTGGAATCATGTAAGTATGAGGACTGAGCTGCCTCCATGTGCACTGACTATAAATACCCACAAGTCTCCTGTTAATGAGGCGGTGATGGCGGGAGCAGGCGCTGCAGTTGCTGTGACCTCGTAGCGGCTCGCCTGTTTCCGCTTCTCTCGCCTCTCTGCTGCCTGTCAATCATCGGGAGTCCATCTGTCAGGGGGACTTAACTGTGATGAACGATCCTTCTGTGCTGGGGACTGCCAGGCTCCTTCCGCTCCCACAACAGGAGGAAACCTGCGCGCCGCACATGCTCTTGTCTGACAACCAGGGGCGGACTGACCATTCCAGCACTCAGGGACTGCCCGAGGGCCCGGGGTCAGCAGGGGGCCCCATGAGATGCCCCTGGTACCTTTCATTGGATTTTTCATAGGCCTTTTTGGGGGTGGGCGAGGACACAGGGACCCCATGATCCCCTATTGCCCGGGGGCCCCATGAGTTGTCAGTCCGCCCCTGCTGACAACCTTCAGTGTTCCGGAATGGTGCAGCCAGAGCGCCTCGGAGGAGAAGTGCACCAGATCCCCCCCCCATTCTCCAAAAGCCAAATCCAACCGGCTGAAAGGCAGTTTTCCCGTGAAATCCGGTTTTTACTTTTTCTCCCCATTTTTTGCATCTCAGTGCTGCTGATCTCCTGCGGCCTCTTTCAGCCACTTCCTGTCTGCATGCGTTCGCTCCAGCATCGGCCGCACGTCATTTCTCCAGACAGCCACTTGGAGTCTCTAGACCGAAGCATTTGTCTCGTTTCGGATCGGCCTGTTAAGTTACTCATTTCATTGCATTCATAATGAAATTCATTCAGTTTAGTTTCGGTTTGTGTTTTTTTGTTTTTGGTCGGGTTCAAATTATTTTCAAGGGATTAGAAGTGTTTGAATCTGATTTGAATCGAAAATATCGAATCGATCCGAATTCATTGTGAAGAGTAGCTGGTCTATTCTATTCGAAATTCCAATTTCAGAAGATGGTTATATTCCTTCTATTTTACTCTTTATTCTATTCTTTTCTAATCTATTTTATTTTTGAATTCTATTCGATTCTTTCAAGGGATTAGAAGTGTTTGAATTTGATTTGAATCTGATTTTAACCGAAAATATTCAATCGATCCGAATTCATTGTGAAGAATAGCTGGTTCTATTTTATTCAAAATTCCAATTTCTGTCATTGGGAGGAATAGTGCCCCATCATTGGTGTCAGTGGGAGGAATAGTGCCCCATCATTGGTGTCAGTGGGAGGAATAGTGCCCCATCATTGGTGACAGTGGAAGGAATAGTGTCCCATCATTGGTGTCAGTGGGAGGAATAGTGCCCCATCATTAGTATCAGTGGGAGGAATAGTGCCCCATCATTGGTATCAGTGGGGGGAATAGTGCCCCATCATTGGTATCAGTGGGAGGAATAGTGTCCCATCATCGGTGTCAGTGGGAGGAATAGTGCCCCATCATTGGTATCAGTGGGAGGAATAGTGCCCCATCATTGGTGTCAGTGGGAGGAATAGTGTCCCATCATTGGTGTCAGTGGGAGGAATGGTGCCCCATCATTGGTATCAGTGGGAGGAATAGTGTCCCATCATTGGTGTCAGTGGGAGGAATAGTGTCCCATCATTGGTGTCAGTGGGAGGAATAGTGTCCCATCATTGGTGTCAGTGGGAGGAATAGTGCCCCATCATTGGTGACAGTGGAAGGAATAGTGCCCCATCATTGGTATCAGTGGGAGGAATAGCGCCCCATCATTTGTATCAGTGGGAGGAATAGTGCCCCATCATTGGTGTCAGTGGGAGGAATAGTGCCCCATCATTGGTATCAGTGGGAGGAATAGTGCCCCATCATTGGTATCAGTGGGAGGAATAGTGCCCCATCATTGGTATCAGTGGGAGGAATAGTGCCCCATCATTGGTGTCAGTGGGAGGAATAGTGCCCCATCATTGGTATCAGTGGGAGGTATAGTGCCCCATCATTGGTATCAGTGGGAGGAATAGTGCCCCATCATTGGTGTCGTTGGGAGGAATAGTGCCTCATCATTTGTATCAGTGGGAGGAATAGTGCCCCATCATTGGTATCAGTGGGAGGAATAGTGCCCCATCATTGGTGTCAGTGGGAGGAATAGTGCCCCATCATTGGTGTCAGTGGGAGGAATAGTGCCCCATCATTGGTGTCAGTGGGAGGAATAGTGCCCCATCATTGGTGTCAGTGGGAGGAATAGTGCCCCATCATTAGTATCAGTGGGAGGAATAGTGCCCCATCATTGGTATCAGTGGGAGGAATAGTCCCCCATCATTGGTATCAGTGGGAGGAATAGTGCCCCATCATTGGTGTCAGCGGGAGGAATAGTGCCCCATCATTGGTGTCAGTGGGAGGAATAGTGCCCCATCATTGGTATCAGCGGGAGGAATAGTGCCCCATCATTGGTATCAGTGGGAGGAATAGTGCCCCATCATTGGTGTCAGTGGGAGGAATAGTGCCCCATCATTGGTGTCGTTGGGAGGAATAGTACCCCTTCATTGGTGTGCCCCAAGGGCTGAAAAGAAGCCAGCAAAGGGCCACATCTGGCCCCCCGACCACAGTTTGGAGACCCCTGCCATAAAGGGATGTGCTTTGTTCATTTTTAATTTACAATCGCTTTAAATCCATTTTAAATAGATAAAAATAACCCAGCAGGCAGAGTGGTCCTCAATGTACAGATCTGGGCAATCAGGCGTAGAGATCAGATGTCTGCACCCCCCCGGCACCCACCAGAGGCCGAGCGATCATTTTGGGGTGGACTGACCCTTTAAAGCACAGAATTTGTCTTCCAATCTTAACCTACGTGCTGTGAAGAGGGAAAGATGTGCGCCTACGACAGCAATGACTGCATTTGTTGGACCAGAGCTGAGCGCCAGGAAATATACACAAGCAATATTGGAGACGGGAGGATATATTAGACCCATGATACAGTTGGTTAGCTCAGAAGAGAAGAAGCGGCGAGGAAAAAGAACAGATTGTCACAGCAGAAGACAGGAGAGGCTTCAGCGCAGTAAATGAGCTATTATTTCACTGATCAAAAGCCGACACGAAAGAAACGGAGGCTTCCAGCAAGTCACGTTCATTAGCTGCCTACCCTCCAGGCTGCAGCGCAAATGGTGCCCATGTATCTTCTCCTAGACTAAAAATTAACAGGCCTTCCAAATTGGTCCTTCCGTGTTTGATGTCTGATCCAAAGTGCTGAAATATATTACCAATCCGCCTCTCTCGATTTTCGGGACATACCGCAAAATTAAACGTGTATGAAATGTGACTATTGGATGGAAATGTCTGTTTTTATTAAAAAAAAAATATCCTCAATTATTATATTTGTCAGACAGGACCGATGGCTGCTTTGTTCCCACCCTCTTGTTTCCCTGGAGCACAATCTCATTATGTGGCTGCTGTGAAAAAAAAAAAAAATATATGGAATGGCGTTGTACAAGCGCTCCTCTCTCCAAACTCAGGACTCGAGGGCTAAACATAATACCTTCTTCAAAATCAGGGCTCCAAGGCCACCAAAATCCTCTCCTCAAACTCAGGACTTGAGGGCTAAATATAATACTTTCTTCCAAGTCAGGGCTCCAAGGCCACCAAAATCCTCTCCCCAAATTCAGGACTCAAAGGATATCTGTAATCCTCTCCCCAAACTCAGGACTCGAGGGCTAAATATAATACTTCCTTCCAAGTCAGTGCTCCAAGGTCACCAAAATTCTCTCCCCAAGCTCAAGACTCAATGGCTAAATATAATACCTTCTTCAAAATCAGGGCTCCAAGGCCACCAAAATCCTCTCCTCAAATTAGGGACTCGAGGGCTACATATAATACTTTCTTCCAAGTCAGGGCTCCAAGGCCACCAAAATCCTCTCCCCAAACTCAGGACTTGAGGGATAAATATAATACTTTCTTCCAAGTCAGGGCTCCAAGGCCACTAAAATCCTCTCCCCAAACTCAGGACTTGAGGGCTAAATATAATACTTTCTTCCAAGTCAGGGCTCCAAGGCCACTAAAATCCTCTCCCCAAACTCAGGATTCAAGGGCTAAATATAATGCTTTTTTCCAAGTCGGTGCTCCAAAGCCACTAAAATCCTCTCCCCAAATTCAGGACTTGATGGCTAAATATAATACTTTCTTCTAAGTCAGGGCTCCAAGGCCACCAAAATCATCTCCTCAAACTCAGGACTCGAGGGCTAAATATAATACTTTCTTCCAAGTCAGGGCTCCAAGGCCACTAAAATCCTCTCCCCAAACTCAGGACTCGAGGGCTAAATATAATACTTTCTTCCAAGTCAGGGCTCCAAGGCCACCAAAATCCTCTCCCCAAATTCAGGATTCAGCGGCTAAATATAATACTTTCTTCTAAGTCCGAGCTCCAAGGCCACCAAAATCCTCTCCCCAAACACAGAACTCAGGGGCTAAATATAATACTTTCTTCTAAGTCAGGGCTCCAAGGCCACCAAAATCCTCTCCCCAAACTCAGGATTCAAGGGCTAAATATAATGCTTTCTTAAAAATCAGGGCTCCAAAGCCACCAAAATCCTTTCCCCAAACTCAGGACTCAAAGGATATCTGTAATCCTCTCCCCAACCTCAGGACTCAAGGGCTAAACATAATACTTTCTTCCAAGTCAGTGCTCCAAGGTCACCAAAATCCTCTCCCCAAGCTCAAGACTCAATGGCTAAATATAATACTTTCTTCCAAGTCAGGGCTCCAAGGCCACCAAAAGCCTCTCCTCAAATTCAGGACTCAAGGGCTAAATATAATGCTTTCTTCCAAGTCAAGGCTCTAAGGCCACCAAAATCCTCTCCTCAAATTCAGGACTCGAGGGCTAAATGTAATACTTTCTTCCAAGTCAGGGCTCCAAGGCCACCAAAAGCCTTTCCTCAAATTCAGGACTCAAGGGCTAAATATAATACCTTCTTCAAAATCAGGGCTCCAAGGCCACCAAAATCCTCTCCTAAAATTCAGGACTCAAAGGATATCTGTAATCCTTTCCCCAAACTCAGGACTCCAGGGCTATCCAAAATCATTTTCCTGAATGCTTTTTTGGAATGCATTTACAAATATATGTAAAAATGTATGTTAAAAGGACTTTTTTATATGTTAAATATATGTTTTATGTTATATATTTTTTAAATATAGTCTTTTAACATATAAAAAAGTAATTTTAACATATATTTTTCATATATTTTGTAATAAAAACGCATTTCAACATACAGTATGTATCTCTTTATGTATTTATTGACATATATTTTGAAATATATTGAATATGGCCAAAATTGTAGCATTTCAAATATATGTCAATATATTTGGGAAGAATATTTTTAAAATATATTTTAAATATTTTTTTCTTCCATGTGGGTTTGCAGCACAAAAGAACAAAATAAGTTAAAAAATTGAACAAACATTTCTAGCATTTTTGTGAGAGGGAGGGGGAGGGGGAGGGACAGAATAAGCAATTGTTCGAGTTTAGTTCCACTTTAATCTTAAGGTTTCATTTTTTTTCTTAATTGTCCTTTATTATATTTTAGTGTAGCGCACCCCGAAAGAGCCGCTGGTGAACTTGCTTCCATTCCCCTTAATTAAAACACACAGCCAGGCTCACAGCATTTTCACTCTTTCACTTGCTCGCGGATCTGCAGATTTAGCATAATGGCTCGGAGTCCGATCCATTATGCTCCCCAATCCGCAGATCCGATCCATCCTGCGGGGATCATCGGCTAGCTGTACAACTTACCTTTTCGGGGAGCGGGTCCGGTGTCACCCCGTATAGGTTACATGCCGATGATCCCCGCAGGATGGATCGGATAAGCAGATTGAGCACAGTGCATCAGAGTCCGATCCATTATGCTCCCCAATCCGCAGATCGGATCCATCCTGCGGGGATCATCGGCTTGCTTTACAACTTACCTTTTCGTGGAGTGGGTCCGGTGTCACCCCGTATAGGTTGCATGCCGATGATCCCTGCAGGATGGGGATTGGGGAGCATAATGGATCGGACTCCAATCCATTATGCTCAAGCCGCAGATCCGATCCATTCTACGGAGATCGTCGGAGGGGGTGTCACCAAGTGTTATCGCACCGGGTGACACCAACCCTAGGGACGCCCCTGTGTTAGGCATACGCTTAACTCCTTGATTACCCAAGATGTTAACCCCTTCCCAGCCAGTGTCATTAGTACAGTGAGTGTACAGTAGTTTCAACCCAGTGTCAGTTAGAGTCAGATTGGCCACCGCACTTTCCCACTCTTAGTCACTGATCATCGCCATTAGTGGTATAAAAAAAAATTCAGTGTATATCCCATCGTTTGTACACGTTATACCCTTCACGTAAACCAGTCCATATACATTTACTGGGATTTTTTTTTTAAACAAAGACAGAATACATTTTGATTCTTTCTTGGATACACAGAATCGGGGGCGGACTGACCATTTGGAAACTTGGGCACTGCCCGATGGCCCGGGGTCAGTAGGGGGCCCCATGAGATGCCCCTGGTACCTTTTTCATAGGCTTTTTTGAGTGTGGGCAAGGACACAGGGGCCCCATGATCCCCTATTGCCCGGGGCCCCATGAGTTGTCAGTCTCCCCCTGCACAGAATATAACTGGATACTAACATTTATAGGGAAAGTTGATCCAGGGAATATCCGATTGCCTCTCGGGGGATCAGGAAGGAATTTTTTCCCCTGCAGGAGCAAATTGGATCGTGCTTTGCTGGTTCTTTTGCCTTCCTCTGGATCAACTGTGGGTGTAGGATTATAACTTTTTTTTTTCTAAATGGTTGAACTGGATGGCCTTTTGTCTTCTTTCAGCCATACTAACTATGTACATTTATGAAGAAATCTTATTTTTTTTATTGGATATCTTTTACAACAGAAAGTAAAAAATATTTTTTTTTGGTCTTATTTCATTCATATAAAAAAAATAAAATAAAAAGTCCAGTGGTGATCAAAAAAGCAGCACAGTACTGAACAGCAAAAAAAAAAATGCCCTGGTCATGAAGGATGTAACATTTTCTGGAGCTCGAGTGGTTAAGAACAACATAAGGTCATTTTTAAATTTGACCCAACAGCACATCTCAAATCCAACTGCTTCAACGTGGTCTCTGGTCCGAGGGAAGGTAATACCGATCGTTTGGGCAGTCGTGGTCGATCTTACCGTGTGAGAAGAGGAAATCCTCCCTGATGGCCCCACAATGGTAATTACGGTAATTGGATACGTCTTCTCAGTCAAGTCATCTCCAGGTTTGTGGAGATCACCGCGCCATTTATCCCAGATCACCTCCGATGTGATCCATTCGAAGATGAATTTGTGGGTTGCAGTGTCGCTGCCTTTTTCCTTCCTTCCTGTGTTTGTTCCTCTGGTTTATTATTGCTTTTTTAAGCTGGCGACGATCAGCGGTACAAGATGAACGAGGAGATGGTAACCCCATGCGACGTTGGCACAGTTCTAAACCAGGAGGTCTATCTGCTCTTCTCCGTGAGTTAGGCTCTTTCACAACATGATTTGTTATGCAACTCACTTTCTGTACTTCAATCTGTTTATTGAGGTTTTGTGATACATTTATCACAGCATGTAAGTTCTGCCATGGCTCCTCACGGGAAAAGTCCGCGTTACATAGATACCACCGTAATCGCTCCATGCGCCATTTGTTGTCTCTTTTACATCACAGTCTTATTCAGCTTCTAGATACTTAGGGATCTATTTATGTAAAAAAAGAGGTAAACCGGATCCTCAGGAGCAGAAAGTCAATATGCAATGCTGCTCATAGGGCAATACCAAACATATTGTCATAGCTCGGGGACTGTATGCCACTTAGCCATTGGTCCCTCCACTACTACAGACAATGCCTGCTGGTAGGCCACTTAGCCATTGGTCCCTCCACTACTACAGACAAAGCCTGCCGGTAGGCCACTTAGCCTTTGGTCCCTCCACTACTACAGACAAAGCCTGCCGGTAGGCCACTTAGCCATTGGTCCCTCCACTACTACAGACAAAGCCTGCCGGTAGGCCACTTAGCCATTGGTCCCTCCACTACTACAGACAATGCCTGCTGGTAGGCCACTTAGCCACTAGTCCCTCCGCTACTACAGACAATGCCTGGCGATAGGCAACTTAGCCACTGGTCCCTCCGCTACTACAGACAAAGCCTGCCAATAGGCAACTTAGCCATGGGTCCCTCCACTACTACAGACAAAGCCTGCCGATTGGCAACTTAGCCACTGGTCCCTCCGCTACTACAGACAATGCCTGCTGATAGGCAACTTAGCTGTGGGCCAGTATACTATACCCACCCCATCGATTGCAAAGCCTGATCACAGGCCACTACTGTATCCAACCCACCACTGGCAATGCCTGCTGATAGGCCACTTAGCCATTGGTTCCTCCACTACTAAAGACAATGCCTGCTGATAGGCAGTTTAGCTGTAGGCCATTATACTATACACACCCCATCAATTGCAAAGCCTGATTATAGGCCACTACTATAACCAACCCACCATTGGGAATGCCTGCTGAAAGGCCACTTAGCCATTGGTCCCTCCACTACTACAGACAATGCCTACTGATAGGCCACTTAGCCATAGGCCAGTATACTATAACAGAACCATCAATTGCAAAGTCTGATTGTAGGTCACTTACACATAGGCTACTACTGTACCCACTCCACCACAGACAATACCTGCTGATAGGCAACTTAGCCATAGGCCATTATACTATACCCACCCCATCACTTGCACAGCCTGATCATAGGCCACTACTGTATCCAACCCACCATTGGGAAAGCCTGCTGATAGGCCACTTAGCCATTGGTCCCTCCACTACCACAGACAATGCCTCCTGATAGGAAGCTTAGCCGTAGGCCAGTATGATATATCCACCCCATCAATTGCAAAGCCTGATCGTAGGTCACTTACATATAGGTTACTGTACCCACCCCACCACAGACAATGCCTGCTGACAGGCAACTTAGGCCAGTATACTATACTCACCCCATCAATTGCAAACCCTAGGTCACTTACCCATAGGCTACTACTGTATCCAACCCACCATGGAGAATGCCTGCTGATAGGCCGCTTAGCCATTGGTCCCTCCACTACCACAGACAATACCTGCTGATATGCAGCTTAGCCGTAGGCCATTATACTATATCCACCCCATCAATTGCACAGCCTGATTATAGGCCACTACTATATCCAACTCACCTCTGGCAATGCCTGCTGGTAGGCCACTTAGCCATTATACTTACTGTACCTATCCCCACCACTGATGAGACATGCTGATAGGCCCATTAGACTTTGGACATTATATTGCACCCACTCCCACCACTGACCATGAATGCTGATAGGCCTCTTGTACATTTCATTGTAAGGGAATGGCCTACTTGGGGGCACAGCCTGCAAGAGCTTGCCTGTACTTAACTTCACTGTTCCTTGAGCCACTTTAAAGTGTAGTATATCCAAAATACTTATCTTGTAGAGTAGGGAAGAGTTAGAACACCACTAGAACTAGGGCATAAGAACAATATTTAAAGGACAATGAGAGAGCCATTGTACTAATACAAGTACTCATCAGGGGCAAACAAGGCTGCCAGCATTACAAGGCCAAACAGAAAGACATTGAACAAATTCCATCTCTCATCAGGGACAAGCAAGATCAAAAGCATTACAATGGCAAACAGAAAGCCAAAAAAATCCATCAATTTGTGCCATTCAAAACATTGCGCATCTGCTGAACTCTACGGAGCTGGAACTAAGTGACCTTAAGGGTATTGGTAAAAGACATTTTCCTATAGAAACAAAAAAATAAGAGCTTAACAAACCTACAGATTCTACAGTATGCTGGACTTCCAAAAGCAATGGTCTTCCAAGGTATCTTCAAAACAAATTGCCAAGGATCTCACGAGTCAAAATGAACTTCATCTGCTGCAACAAGCTGAAATAATGAAGTTCAGACAGGCAGCAGATGCCCTAAACACCTGCTCCAGATATTACCAGGACCAGATCGATTGGCATCGGAGATTTTGGAACAGCTGTCTTGATAACTTATTTATAAGAAACATTTTGTAAATGGACCTTCTAGGCACAGGAACTCGATACACAAAAAGATAAGATCAATGTTCCTTTATTCAACATCATATTTAGACAGTATTCTGATAAATGATTGTTGTACAATGTAGCCACAGTGAAGGTCCCAAAGCCCACCATACAGTCGAGGGAAATTACCACCAAAGTAATCCTGTGGAAGGGTGAGGAACATTTAAAAAATGTAGGGAATGTCTGACGTGTTTCGTGACAACAGTCGCTTCCTCAGGGGCTAGTTATATATCTAAAAGAAATACATATACTTAGACAACAGCAGGGGCGGACTGACCATTTGGAAACTCGGGCACTGCCCAAGGGCCCGGGGTCAGTAGGGGGCCCCATGAGATGCCCCTGGTACCTTTTTTATAGGCTTTTTTGAGTTTGGGCAAGGACACAGGGGCCCCATGATCCCCTATTGCCCGGGGGCCCCATGAGTTGTCAGTCCGCCCCTGGACAACAGGGATATATATCAAAACAGCAACACAAATTAGCATGACCAGGGGACTAAAGATGGCTTGTAAGTCCCACTAAACCAATACCTACCCTCCATACTTAACCTAAGTAACCACACTGACAACAAATGGAGTTAATGACCCAAAACCGGCCTTTTATTACAACCATCAATAAATAATATTTTTAAATAACAGAAAAACACAGTATAAACATACGTTCTTTCAAGGTCCCAATAGGCATCAAGAAAACGAATACCTGCGTCCTGCTTAACTAGGCCTCCAGCCGCAACATCACCGACTCAGACACCACCACAGATACCCCCACCAGAACAACTGGAAGCCGTACCTCACACGGGTTCCTACAAAGTGCCTTTTCTTGTGCCCCCATTAACCAACGAGGACCTTGCACCACGCCGGACGTCCCCCAGCACCAATATGGCACAACCTCCACCAAGACAAGCCATCAAACGGGCAGGCGGGAGGGAAGTTTGCCCTGTGAAAACACTCTTCAGACTGAAAAACCCCCTGCCACACCCTGTAAGCAGGGGTGTATTTACCACAAGGCAAACAAGGCATTTGCCTAGGGCGGCATTTTTCAGGGGGCAGCAGAATTTTTCAGGGGGTCCCCTGAAAGGACTGGAAGAAGGGACACACGCAGCACGGGGACCAGGTGGGATCTGAGAGAGGCTGCGGGTTGCTTGGTGGTGTATGCAGAGCCTGACTCTTGTTCCCGGGGATGTCCAGAGCTGTGAAGGCGAGTGTCTTATCTCTTGCCGGGGTGTGGGTTGCCAGTGTATGGATGGCGGTGGAAGTGGAAGGCTCTCTCGGGTGGGGGTGGGGGCTGGGGTGTTGTTGGTGTCAGGTTCTCTTCATGGGGCAGGGGGGTGTTGGTTGGTGTCAAGATCCGTGGGGGGAGCCAATTTTTGTGTTGCCTAGGGCAGAATGAAACCTAAATACACCACTGCCTGTAAGACCACCCCTCGTGGCTCCAACCCAATCCTCCCTTAACTATTTTTAACTCCTCCTTATGCTAATAGGACTCTGCCTATCCCAACCCCCTTTAACCCATCATGCCGGCCCTTCATTCAGGCCTTCTTTCTTCTTGCTCCGGGCCTTCCTTTATTAGAGAATGCAGCACTTACAAATTAAACCATTATGCACCAGACAGCAGTGGACCCCTCAAGGCACCAAGGAGGAGGCCTCCTCTTAGTTCAAGACGGGGAGAAGGAACTCCAGAGGTCAGGTATGGGGGTGCAAAAACAGGCATGTGGCAGGCAGGGATCCTCGAGGGGCTTAGTTCCCATTAGTTCCCATGTATAGGAGCCAAGAGATGAAGAGCCAAATGAGGCCTAGAAAGAAATATAAATAAAAACTAAGAAAAACTCCTTCTAGATAATGGTGTTGGTGCAATGAGCCTGACTTTCTAGGAGATGTTTTACCTTCTAATATAGTAAAGCTGACATATTTGTGTTCCTTCACCAAAAGAACCGGAGAAGGAACACCTATATGTCAGCTTTACTATATTATAAAGTAAAATATCTAGAAAGTCAGGCTCATTGCAGCAACACCAGGGGCAGACTGACAAATCATGGGGCCCCCAGGCAATAGGGGATCATGGGGCCCCTGTGTCCTTGCCCAAACTCAAAAAAAGCCTATGAAAAAGGTACCGGGGCATCTCATGGGGCCCCCTACTGACCCCGGGCCCTCGGGCACTGCCCGAGTTTCCAAATGGTCAGTCCGCCCCTGACCAACACCATTATCTAGAAGGTGTTTTTCTTAGTTTTTATTTATATTTCTTCCTAGGCCTCATCAGCAATAATAGACCCAACTCAACAATATATACAACAGATGCCCCAGCAGCCAGCATCGGTAGACCCTCCATCACACTCCAGCACTCCTTGCCATTACATACAGTACATTCAGTATGGAGGTGCCGGAATTGCATTCCCCCACACTCCTGCTGAAAAAAAAGGCCTCCATACAGTTAGGCCGGCCATACACGGGTCGAAAATCAGACACAAGAATAATCGGCTGATTTTCGCTCTGTTAGTGGGGTCAATGGCACTGGCCGATTTTCGTGGTTCCTCCCCTATTTTCGGTGATCGGCATGTTGAAAAATTTGTGAAAATGACTGATTTTCAACTCAATGATGGTCAAATCGTACGATCGTTTTTCTGAAAAGAATATGCGCATGAGCCGTGACCTGGAAGGAATAGAAGTTTTGCCTGTTATATGGGGGGAACTTTACGACTCGGTCGGCCGATTTTCAAAATCAATGATGGCGCCATCGGATTCCCGAGTGAACGACGTTTCAAATTTTCGGCTGAAAAATCGTTCAGAATTTCGAACTATGTATGACCTGCGTTAGACTTGGTTACTTTAACCACTTCCTGTCCGGACACTTTCCCCCCCTTCCTGTCCAGGGCAATTTTCAGCTTTTAGCGCTATCACATTTTGAATGACAATTGCGCGGTCATGCAACACTGCACCCATATGAATTTTTTACCATTTTTTTGAGACAGATAAAGCTTTATTTTGGTGGTATTTATTCACCACTGGGATTTTTATTTTTTTTGCTATATAGATGAAAATGTCCAATAAATAAATAAATAATCTTTCATCATAAATCTTGGCCAAAATGTATTCTGTTATATTTTTAGTAAATTAGTTTATAACCAAAATTATAATTTTTATACATTTTTTTTACATTTTTATATTATTATTTATGGTTTGTTTTTTTGTTTTTTTACATACTGTAACCCTAGCAGTACAGTATCACCATGGTGACACTGTACTACTTGTGGGGGGTGATGAAGATTTTTTTTTTCTTTTTACAGTGATTTTTACAGTGATTGCTTTTACACCCATAAAGGCTGTAAAAGCAATCATTTATCTTTCTCTCTGTCTGCATTCTTGCAGCCATTGAGAAATACTGAGTGGGCTGTGATTGGTCACACCTTGTCACATGGTACAAGGCTGTTGTGAATAGCCCTGTACCATGTGACCTCTGTGATCATTCACAGATTTCACTAGTAGTAAGCAATGATGTCAGAAGTGACATCTTGCTTACTACTTTGCATGTGATCACTGATTGGCCAATCAGGGATCACATGATCGGGACCTTGTACAGAGGTCCCGTCCGACGATCGGTGTTTCACTGTGTCCGGAGGACACAGCGGGCACCGGATCGCGGTGCTGCGCGCTCCCAGGGAGCGCGCACAGCTACAAATGGCGGGTGCCGTTTATGAACGGCAACCCGCCCCTGGAGTGCCACCGCCCTGCGGACGGCAAGTGGTTAACTGTGAGATGGGTTCCCTTGCTACCTGGAAGAAACAGAAGTTTCGCCTGTTATATGGGGTGAACTTTACGACTCGGTCGGCCGATTTTCTAAATCAATGATGGCGCCATCGGATTACCGAGCGAACGACATTTCCAATTTTCAGACGAAAAAGCGCTCTGAATTCGAACCATGTATGGCCTGCGTTAGACTTGGTTACTTTAACTGTGAGAGGGGTTCCTGTGCTACCGGTTTGTGGCAGCACCGTGGCTTAGTGGTTAGCATTTAAACCTTGCATCACAGGGGCCCTTGTTTAGAATCGCAACAGCATGCTACCTGCATGGAGTTTGCATGTTCTCCCTGTACTTGCTTGGGTTTCCTCCCACACTCCAAAGACATGTTGCTAGCATAATTGGCTTCTGTCGAAATTGGCCCCAGTATGTGTACGCATGTAAATGAATACCAACATCTATTTAAATGCCAAAAAAAAAAAAACATAATTTTTATATCTGTGTTTATTAGTTTCAGATCAAGCGAGCAGAATCCAGTATACAAGAAGTCTCTTGGCTCCGTGATTTCCGTATGTAGCTTCACCTTTTTATAAGTCAATGTTTTCCCGGTTCCTCCCCTGTTGCGTGTTTCTGTGTCTCAAGTATAGCTAGCAAAATTTTCTGCACTTCAGAATAATAATCTGCCCGTGTATCCAAGACAGTTCATGTCACCTCCACCCAAAACTGGAAACCAAGGCTCACCCATAGGGGCCGGATAACCGCGTGTGCTCTCCAGCGCTCCAGGAGAGAAATTGCCAAAGGAAGACCAAGGGGACCAGGACAGGAGTGGCCTAAAGATGATGCTTCAGGGATGCAGCCCTCCTCAGACGTGGGAAATCAACCACTGGGAAAAAGAGCAGACGGGTGGCGCCAACACCTTGTGCATTATCCAAGATTTATTCAAAGGCGTAAAAGACAAAAACATAGTCACGGCATGTATGAAAAGCCTTTGCATAATGGAGATGGCCGCAACAACGGGCAAGGTGTTCCAACTGTCAGTGTGGTCAGATGGCTGACTCGTTTCGGGGACGAATCCCTTAGTAGCTCTGAGGAAAGGGATTCGTCCCCGCAAGGTGCCATATCCAATCAGTTCTCCTGGGGCAAGGCTTCAAGTCTGTTCCGGAATCTCTTGCTCCGGACACAGAGGGAGCTCCATGGCCCAACAGTCCACTGATGAAGGACAGCCTGCTAACCTGGAAGGAACCCAGCCCAGCAAAAAGCCTGAAAGCAGTTTACCCGAAGCTGCAGGACACAAGGACAATGGGAGGACCTCTACACCCCGGGGCTACAGGAGAGAGCGCTGCCAGGTGCCATATCCAATCAGTTCTCCCGGGGGCAGGGCTTCAAGTCTGTTCCGGAATTGTTTGCTAAAGGATGCTCTTCAAAGACAGCCAGGTGGATGGGCATTATCTAGCTGGGGTCTGAAGAGGTTCACTTAGAGTGGATCAGGTGCTCCTCGCAGAGACTGTGTTACTGATCCGTCAAGAGACTGATGCCGCTCCGGAGGGAGTAGAAAGTCCAGGATCCGTCCTTTTTGTACAGAACTTAGGAAGTTTGTTCTCAGAGTATTGGTTTCAAGTCAAGTTGGGCATCCCGTATACCCCTAGACCATATCCAAGTCATTTACCCCCAAATAAGACACCAAAAACAAGCCCACGGACTAATTACTGACTCTGAATGAAAGTTGGAAAATGCGTTTTTACCTGGCCGTGCAGGAAAATGGGGGGGGGACCCAAAACCAGCGTCTCTCAAGGGGGTAACCGCGCTGTTGACCAACCTATCATTTTGGTATGGTGGTTCTGCAAGCTGGAAAAATCTGTACAGTGCGAGGCTGAGAGTGACATCGTCACAGGCAGCCCCTATGGGTGAAAGAAGAGCAGACGGGTGGCGCAAATACCTAGTGCATTATCCAAGATTAGGCGGATCCAAAACCAGCGGATCTCAAGGGGGTAGCGCATAGGGGAATCCAAAACCAGCGGCTCTCAAGGGGTAGCGCATAGGCGGATCTAAAACCAGCGGGTCTCAAAGGGGTAGCACATAGGGGGATCCAAAACCAGTGGCTCTCAAGGGGGAAGCGCATAGGCGGATCTAAAACCAGCGGGTCTCAAAGGGGTAGCACATAGGGGGATCCAAAACCAGTGGCTCTCAAGGGGAAGCGCATAGGCGGATCCAAAACCAGCAGCTCTCAAGGGGGTAGCGCATAGGCGGATCCAAAACCAGCTGGTCTCAAAGGGGTAGCACATAGGGGGATCCAAAACCAGCGGCTCTCAAGGGGGTAGCGCATAGGCGGATCCAAAACCAGCGGCTCTCAAGGGGGTAGCGCATAGGGGAATCCAAAACCAGCGGCTCTCAAGGGGGTAGCGCATAGGCGGATCCAAAACCAGCGGGTCTCAAAGGGGTAGCACATAGGGGGATCCAAAACCAGCGGCTCTCAAGGGGGAAGCGCATAGGTGGATCCAAAACCAGCGGCTCTCAAGGGGGAAGCGCATAGGCGGATCCAAAACCAGCGGCTCTCAAGGGGGTAGCGCATAGGCGGATCCAAAACCAGCGGGTCTCAAAGGGGTAGCACATAGGGGGATCCAAAACCAGCGGCTCTCAAGGGGGTAGCGCATAGGTGGATCCAAAACCAGCGGCTCTCAAGGGGGTAGCGCATAGGCGGATCCAAAACCAGCGGCTCTCAAGGGGGTAGCGCATAGGCGGATCCAAAACCAGAGGCTCTCAAGGGGGTAGCGCATAGGGGGATCCAAAACCAGCGTCTCTCAAGGGGGTAGCGCATAGGCGGATCCAAAACCAGCGGCTCTCAAGGGGGTAGCGCATAGGGGAATCCAAAACCAGCGGCTCTCAAGGGGGTAGCGCATAGGGGAATCCAAAACCAGCGGCTCTCAAGGGGGTAGCGCATAGGGGAATCCAAAACCAGCGGCTCTCAAGGAGGTAGCGCATAGGGGGATCCAAAACCAGCGGATCCAAAATTCCAGGCATATACACTGCCGGAACTCCTGCCTGGAATTGGTCAGACTCCCATGAACAGGGGCGGACTGACCATTTGGAAACTTAGGCACTGCCCGAGGGCCCAGGGTCAGTAGGGGGCCCCATGAGATGCCCCTGGTACCTTTTTCATAGGTTTTTTTTAGTTTGGGCAAGGACACAGGGGCCCCATGATCCCCTATTGCCCGGGGGCCCCATGAGTTGTCAGTCCACCCCTGCCCATGAATATGCAGATCTGGGCAGCACAGTGGCTAGCACTTCCGCCTGGCAGTACTCGGGTCATCGGTTCAAATCCCAACCACGGCACCACCTGCCTGGAGTTTGCATGTTCTCCCTGTGCCTGCGTGGGTTTCCTCCAGGTTCTCCAGTTTCCTCCCACACTCCAAAGACATGCTGGTAGGTTAATTGGCTCCTGTCTACATTGTCCCTAGTATGTGTATGTATGAATGTGAGTTAGGGACCTTAGATTGTACGCCCCTTGAGGGTTAGGGACCTTAGATTGTACGCCCCTTGAGGGTTAGGGACCTTAGATTGTACGCCCCTTGATGGTTAGGGACCTTAGATTGTACGCCCCTTGAGGGTTAGGGACCTTAGATTGTACACCCCTTGAGGGTTAGGGACCTTAGATTGTACGCCCCTTGAGGGTTAGGGACCTTAGATTGTACGCCCCTTGAGGGTTAGGGACCTTAGATTGTACGCCCCTTGAGGGTTAGGGACCTTAGATTGTATGCCCCTTGAGGGTTAGGGACTGATGTGAATGTACAATATATACTGTATATATAAAGCGCTGCGTAAATTGACGGCACTATATAAGTACCTGTAATAAATAAAAGATCACAACTTTCTGGCCTTCACCCACTAGCTTCTAGAAACGTCTCCAAGCTTCTAGAGCAGGGGGAGGTACCAAGGCCTGAAATGTAGAGCCCTCCAGCCTGACCTCAAGTAAACTTACTGACTCACAGCCAGGCTTCTAACAACCTCTTACTAAACTTGCAAATGACATACACCACATGTCACAAGTTAGCCTGCAGTTTCTTGTTTGTGTTCTTACCTCCTTGCTGCAGTGCTGTTCCTGATCCCTTTCACGTGTGTGTTTGTCTGCGCTCACCTATGGGTGTCGTCTGCTGTTCTCTGGGTTTTAGTTCCTTCCATCACTTCCTGGCCCGCCTCCTTGTTTGCCTGCCTATATATGACATGCTCAGTCTAGGCTACTTTGCCTGAGCAACTTCCTAGTTGTCGGAGTTCCTGTGTGGTGCTATTGCCTGTATCCCGCATTGATGACTCGTGTACCAACCCCGGCCTCGTTCTCTCACCTTGCTTGGTTTCCGCCTGTCCTGACCTCGGCTAGTCTATTGGATTCCGTTTGTCTCCTCCCATTATACTCTGCTCCCGCGAGTTGTCTCCTCATCCTCAGCTGGGCATACCTGGGGGCCACAATCTGGTCCCAGGTTTCTGCAAGTCCACCCCCGCCATCAGGGGCTCTGGTGAAAAAGCAGCCTGGGCTTAGACTCCACGCCCTGGGGAACCCCGAGTTGAGTATCTACAATGGCTCACTACCACAGGTGCTGACACCACAGGGGGTTACAACCCTTTACACACACACAGGCAATAGCCACCGTCTTTTTATAGAACCACGCACGTGTTCACTGGATCTGCTGGAAGAATTCTGACCTTTAGAAAATGTCTGCGACAACCACTGCCACGCAGACAGGAAGGTAATGGAATTTAAAAAAAACTCAGCAGGAGAAAAATAAGTCCAAAATCATTTCTGCCAGTCGGAGAATAATCCTCATCATTTTCATCAGTGGGGAAAAATAAAATTCGATTTGTGGATGTCAATGACATAAAATAATTCCATATAGTTTATGCCAGTGGGGGTAAAAAAAGCCCCATTATAGGTGTCCATGTGATAAAATAAACCCCGTATTTGGTGTTAATGGAATAAAATAAGCCCCATAATGGTGACAGCGGGGAAAAAAATAAATCCTCATTGTCGGTGTCACTTGAAGCAAAATGAGCCCCATTGTTGGTGTCAGTGGGATAAAATGAACTCTGTATCATCGCTAGATGAGCGTGTCGTTACGATTCGTTTTTTGGATGAAAACTTCATTTTCGGAGATTGGGATGTTTACAAATCTCCGAATGGACCTAGTAATGAATGTCAATGAATCCAAAAAAAAAGGTATAATGAAATTAACAAATGCATTGGTTTCATTCAGAGGACGACACATGCAGGGGCGGCACTACAACCAGGCAGCTGCCTAGGGTACAGCCACGGCCACTGGTTTCCCTACTCTCCACCGGCTTCTGGGGGCAGGTAGGATAGTGGGTGTTGGGGGCAGGGGCGGACTGACAACTCATGGGGCCCCCGGGCAATAGGGGATCATGGGGCCCCTGTGTCCTTGCCCAAACTCAAAAAAGCCTATGAAAAAGGTACCAGGGGCATCTCATGGGGCCCCTTACTGACCCCGGGCCCTCAGGCAGTGCCCAAGTTTCCAAATGGTCAGTCCACCCCTGGTTGGGGGTCTTCAGGGCACTAGTGGTCTCCTCCCGTTCCTCTGACATCTAATTCTTCCTCCACTGAGGAGAGAATCCCCGAACACAGAACATGCTGGGAGATCTACAGGGAGGTTCAATGTCCATAGAGGAGAGATGAGTAATGAGAACCCCAATCATGTGTACTCCACAATGTACACGCCCATCTCTCTTCCCCCCAGCACAGCTCCTCCCACCGGGGAGGTTCAGTGTCCATAGAGGAGAGATGAATAATGAGAACCCCAATCATGTGTACTCCACTATGTACACGCCCATCTCTCCTCCCCCAAGCACAGCTCCTCCCACCGCTCCTCCCATACTTTCTTATCCATCCTTCTACAGGTGGGATGAAGCGGGAGGGGCAGGGGTAGAATGGAAGAGGTGGGAGGAGTCAAGAGAGGAATGGACTCGAAATCACATGACTAGGAGTGAAGGATCGGGGGGGAGGAGTTAGCTCTCCATTGTATAATTAGGATTGGGTGATGGCTGGAAAAGGGGCGGAGAACCAATTGTCCAATTATAGACTTGGACTTCTCCCACTCATCAACTAATCAATCAGCCAGTCCTTCCCATAATAAGTATGGCGGCCCGAACGTTGTATCTCCGCCCCTTCTTTTTTAACCCCTTGGTGCCGGCACCACCCAGCCCTTTACGGGGTTTGTGATGCAACAATTATTTATTTCAGGTACTTATATATCACCATCAATTTACTCCGTGCTTTACATATATATTGTACATTCACATCAGTCCCTAACCCTCAAGGGGCGTACAATCTAAGGTCCCTGACCCTCAAGGGGCGTACAATCTAAGGTCCCTAACCCTCAAGGGGCGTACAATCTAAGGTCCCTGACCCTCAAGGGGCGTACAATCTAAGGTCCCTGACCCTCAAGGGGCGTACAATCTAAGGTCCCTGACCCTCAAGGGGCGTACATCTAAGGTCCCTAACCCTCAAGGGGCGTACAATCTAAGGTCCCTAAACCCTCAAGGGGCGTACAATCTAAGGTCCCTAACCCTCAAGGGGCGTACAATCTAAGGTCCCTAACCCTCAAGGGGCGTACAATCTAAGGTCCCTAACCCTCAAGGGGCGTACAATCTAAGGTCCCTAACCCTCAAGGGCGTACAATCTAAGGTCCCTAACTTACATTCATACATACACATACTAGGGACAATGTAGACAGGAACCAATTAACCTACCAACATGTCTTTGGTCTCCCCAACAACAACAGACCCCCCAGCATCAATAGATCTCCAACGGTCAGCAAAATTAGACTCCTCGCTCAACAGTAGATCCATCCTATCAACAAATGACCCCCAAGCAACATAAGACACATCCCCGACAACAATAGATCCCCCATCAGCATCAGTAGATCCCCTCAGCACAATAGACCCCCCACAAAAAAGACCCCCTATCCCCAGCAACAATAGATTCCCCACCAGCATCCGTAAATATCCCCAGCACAGTAGACCCCCCCCAAAAAATAGATCCCCTCTGCCCAGCAACAATAGATCCCCCACCAGCATCAGTAGATCTCCCCGCACAATAGATCCCCCACAAAATAGACCCCTCTGCCCAGCAACAATAGATCCCCAGCAGACAGCAATATTAGACTCCTCTTTCAACAGTAGATCCATCCTATCAACAAATGACCCCCAAGCAACATAAGACACATCCCCGACAACAATAGATCCCCCACCAACATCAGTAGATCTCCCCAGCACAATAGACCCCCCCAAAAATAGACCTCCTATCCCCAGCAACAATAGACCTCCACCAACATCAGTAGATCTCTCCAGCAGAATAGACCCCCCACAAAAAATAGACCCCCTCTCCCCAGCAACATAGATCCATCACCAACATCAGTAGATCTCCCCAGCACAATAAACCCCCCCACAAAATAAACCTCCTCTCCCCAGCACAATAGACCCCCCACAAAATAGACCTGCTCTCCCCAGCAACAATAGATCCCCCACCAGCATCAGTAGATCTCCCAGCACAATAGACCCCCCCCCCACAAAATAGACCCCCTCTCCCCAGCAACAATAGATCCCCCACCAGCATCAGTAGATCTCCCCAGCACAATAGACCCCCACAAAAATTTATCTCCTCTCCCCAGCAACAATAGATCCCCCACCAGCATCAGTAGATCTCCCCAGCACAATAGACCCCCCACAAAAATAACCCCTATCCCCAGCAACAATAAACCCCCCACCAACATCAGTAGATCTCCCCAGCACAAAAGACCCCCCACAAAAATAGACCCCTTTCCCCAGCAACAATAGACCTCCTCTCCCCAGCAACAATAGATCCCCCACCAGCATCAGTAGATCTCCCCAGCACAATAGACCCCCTTTCCCCAGCAACAATAGACCCCCAGCAACATCAGTAGATCTCTCCAGCACAATAGACCCCCCACAAAAATAGCCCCCCCCCACAAAAATAGACCCCCTCTCTCCAGCAACAATAGATCCCCACCAGCATCAGTAGACCTCCAAGCACAATAGACCCCTCCCCGACAAAAAATAGACCTCCTCTCCCAGCAACAATAGATCCCCCACCAGCATCAGTAGATCTCCCCAGCACAATAGACCCCCACAAAAATAGACCCCTATCCCCAGCAACAATAAACCCCCCACCAACATCAGTAGATCTCCCCAGCATAAAAGACCCCCCCACAAAAATAGACCCCTTTCCCCAGCAACAATAGACCCCCAGCAACATCAGTAGATCTCTCCAGCACAATAGACCCCCCACAAAAATAGACCCCCCACAAAAATAGACCCCCTCTCTCCAGCAACAATAGATCCCCACCAGCATCAGTAGACCTCCAAGCACAATAGACCCCCCCACAAAAATAGACCTCCTCTCCCAGCAACAATAGATCCCCCACCAGCATCAGTAGATCTCCCCAGCACAATAGACCCCCACACACAAAAACAGACTCCCTCTGCCCAGCAACAATAGATCCACCACCAGCAAGCATCAGTAGATCTCTCCAGCACAATAGACCCCCCCACAAAAATATACCCCCTTTCCAGCATCAATAGATCCCCACCAGCATCAGTAGACCCCCCACACACATAAATAGACCCCCCTCTCCCCAGCAACAATAGATCCCCAGCAACCAGCACCAATAGACCTTTCAGGACACCCCAGCACCCTTTGCCATTACATACATTCAGTGCTGCAGGCGCCAGAACTGCGTAACTCAATGTTCCCGCTGAAAAAAAGCCCCAAATATATCCTATATAATTGGTGTCAGTTGGTTAAACAAAAATCCATAGTTGGCATCAGAGGGATAAATAAATTCCCATTGTTGGTGTCAGTGGGGTAGAATAAACTCCAATGAATGGTGTCAGATGGATGACATAAACCCCATCATTATTATCAGTGTAATAAAGTCCCATCGTAGGTGTCAGTAGAAGGAAAATAGGTCCTATTGCTGGTGTATGTGTCAATAAAAAAGGCCCACCACTGGTGTCAGTGGGATTAGGTAAGCCCTATTGTTGGTGTCATTGGATTAAATATGATCCATCACTGATATCAATGGGAACAAAAGTAACATAATCGTTGGTGTCAGTGGGAGGGAAAATGATAGCCAGACTATTGTCAGTTGGATAAAAAAAACACATTGTTGGTGTCAGTGGGATAAATTAAGTCACACTGATGAAAAAAAAAATCAAACACTTGTTGGTGTCAGTGGGTTAAAATAAGCCCCATATCAGTGACACCGCTTATTGATTAATGTGACATTAAATATTCTCAACGACACCAACAATATAGAGTTTATTTTATCTCATCAACAATGGAACCTAATTTATCCCACTGACACCATTAATGGGACATATCAGTGCCAGTTGGGTAAAATAAGTTCCATCGTTGGTGTTATTGGGATAAAATAATCCCCATTGTTGGTGTCAGAGAGATAAAATAAACTCTATATCATTGCTGTCAGAAAATAAGCACTGCACCATCCTTGGTGTCAGTGAGATAAAACAAATCCCATTGTTGGTGTCAGTGAGATAAAACAAATCCCATTGTTGGTGTTAGTGGCATAAAACAATTCCCATTGTTGGTGTCAGTGAGATAAAACAAATCCCATTGTTGGTGTCAGTGAGATAAAACAAATCCCATTGTTGGTGTCAGTGAAATAAAAAAAATCCCATTGTTGGTGTCAGTGAGATAAAACAAACCCCATTGTTGGTGTCAGTGAGATAAAACAAATCCCATTGTTGGTGTCAGTGAGATAAAACAAATCCCATTGTTGGTGTCAGTGGGATAAAAAAAATCCCATTGTTGATGTCAGTGGGATAAATCAAATCCCACTGTTGGTGTCAGTGGGATAAATCAAATCCCACTGTTGGTGTCAGTGGGATAAATCAAATCCCACTGTTGGTGTCAGTGGGATAAAATAAACCTCATTGTTGGTGTCAGTGGGTTAAAATAAACCCCGTCATTGGTGTCAGTGGGATCAAATAAACCCTGTCGTTGCTGTCAGTGGGATAAAAAAAAACCCCCGTTGTTGTTGTTTTTTGGATTAAAGAAGCCTGATAGTTGGTATCAATTATATAAAAGAAGTCCCAATGGTGTCAGTGGGATAAAATAATCCCCATTTTCTGGTGTCAGTGGGATAAAATAATCCCCATTTTCTGGTGTCAGTGGAATAAAATAACCCCGCTGTTATCAGTGGATAAAAAATAAGCCCCATGATGGGTGTCAGTGGGATCCATGGTTGGCGTTGGTGGGAAAACATAAGCCCGATCATTGGTGTCACAAGTATAACATTAGTCATGCTGTTGATGTCGATGTGAATTGAAAGGTTTGTCACATACAGTATTTGGTGTCAGTGTGATAAATGTAACCTCATTGTGAGTGACATCGCTATCAATGGTGTCAGTGGGATAAAAGAAGCACTGTCATTGGAGTCATGAGATAAAAAACGCCCCGTTGTTGGTGTCAGTCAGATAAAATCAGTCCCATATCATTGGTGTCAGTAAGATAAAAATAAATCCCATCGCAAGTGTCAGTGGAGCAAATAAGACCCATCATTGGTGTCAGTGAGAGAAGATAACCCGTATTGTTGGTGACAGTGGAAATGAAATGAACTCCATTGTGGGAGTCTGCATGGTGTCAGCGAGATAACATAAGTCCCATCGTTGTTATCAGTGGGATAAATTAGGTATTAGGTCATTTGGTGTCAGTGGAATGAAATACACCCCGTTGGGTGTCAGTGAGATAAACTATGCCCTAACTATGTCAGTGAGATGGAATAGCTGCCGCTGTTGGTGTCAGTGAGACAAGATAACCCGTATTGTTGGTGACAGTGGAAATGAAATGAACTCCATTGTGGGAGTCTGCATGGTGTCAGCGAGATAACATAAGTTCTATCGTTGTTATTAAACAAGCACCATTGTTAGTACCAGTGGGATAAAAAAAAGCTCCAATCGGTGTCAGTGGGATAAAATAAGCCCATTACACTGGTGTCATTGCAATAAAATATGCAACATCATTGGTGTCATTCGGGTAAAACAAGCCCTATTGTTGGTGTCAGCAGGATAGAATAAGCCCCATAGGCGTAAATAGGATAAAAAAAAGCCCCATCGGTGTCAGTGACATAAAATTGGTGTCAGTGGGATGAAATAAACTCCATCGCTGGTATCAGTGGGAGAAAATGAGCTCCATTGGTGTCAGTGAGATGAAATAAGCTCCATTGGTGTCAGTGAGATAAAATAATCGCCATTGGTGTCAGTGAGATAAAATAAGCGTCATTGGTGTCAGTGACATGAAATAAGCTCCATTGGTGTCAGTGAGATGAAATAAGCTCCATTGGTGTCAGTGAGATGAACTAAGCTCCATTGGTGTCAGCGGGATGAACTAAGCTCCATTGGTGTCAGTGAGATAAAATAATCTCCATTGGTTTCAGTGAGATGAAATAAGCACCATTGGTGTCAGTGAGATGAAATAAGCTCCATTGGTGTCAGTGGGATGAACTAAGCTCCATTGGTGTCAGTGAGATAAAATAAGCGCCATTGGTGTCAGTGAGATGAAATAAGCTCCATTGGTGTCAGTGGGATGAACTAAGCTCCATTGGTGTCAGTGGGATGAACTAAGCTCCATTGGTGTCAGTGAGATAAAATAAGCGCCATTGGTGTCAGTGAGATGAAATAAGCTCCATTGTTGTCAGTGGGATGAAATAAGCTCCATTGGTGTCAGTGGGATGAAATAAGCTCCATTGGTGTCAGTGAGATGAACTAAGCTCCATTGGTGTCAGTGAGATAAACTAAGCTCCATTGGTGTCAGTGAGATGAACTAAGCTCCATTGGTGTCAGTGAGATAAACTAAGCTCCATTGGTGTCAGTGAGATGAACTAAGCTCCATTGGTGTCAGTGAGATGAACTAAGCTCCATTGGTGTCAGTGAGATAAAATACGCTCCATTGGTGTCAGTGAGATGAAATAAGTTCCATTGTTGGTTTCAGTGGGATTAACCACTTCAGCTCTGGAAGGTTTTCCCCCCTTCATGACCAGGCCATTTTTTTTTGCTATTCAGCACTGCGCTACTTTAACTGGTAATTACGCGTTCATGCAACACTCTCCCCAAATGAATTTGTTTTTTTGTTTTTTTTCCACACAGGTAGAGCTTTCTTCCGGTGGCATTTGATCACCACTGGGGTTCTATATTTTTATTATAAAACAAATTGAAAAAAATACTCAATATTGTTTTATTTTGGCTATAAAACATCCAATGAAAACATTTTAACCGCCTCCCACCCACCATATAAGGAAATGACGGGCGGAAGGCGGTCCTCTTGTTCTGGGAGGAGTCATAGGACGTCCTCCCATTCTAACTGCGCATGCACGGCTCTGGGAGCGCGCAGCGTGGCAAACGGCGGTGCGCTGTGTCCCTCGGACACAGAGGATCACCGATCCACGGAAAGAGCTGAAGATCTCAGCTCGGTCATGTGATCAGCTGTGTCCAATCAGAGCTGATCACATGGAAAAAGGGAAATGCCTGTTATCTGCATTTCTCTCCTCTCGAGCTGTCACACTGACAGAGGAGAGGAAAGCCAGTAATCGGCATTCCTCGGGGGGGGGGGGGGGACATCTTCACTGATCATCAGTGTAGCCCCATCAGTGCCATCTGTCAGTGTCCATCTGAGCTGCCTTTCTGTGCCACCTATCAATGCCATATATGAGTGCTACCCATCAGTGCAGCCTATCAGTGCCTCCTCATCAGTGCCTATCAGTGCCACCCATCGGTGCCCATCAGTGCCACCTACCAGTGCCACCCATCAGTGCCTATCAGTGCAGCCTATCAGTGCCTCCTCATCAGTGCCCATCAGTGCCACCTACCAGTGCCCATCAGTGCCACCCATCAGTGCCACCTACCAGTGCCCATCAGTGCCACCCACCAGTGCCACCTACCAGTGCCAACTACCAGTGCCATCCATCAGTGCCTATCAGTGCAGCCTACCAGTGCCTCCTCATCAGTGCCCATCAGTGTCCATCAGTGCCAATCATTGGTGTTAGTGCCCCATCATTGGTGTCACTGGGAGGAATAACACCCCATCATTGGTGTCAGTGGAGGAATAACACCCCATCATTGGTATCAGTGGGAGGAATAGTGCCCCATCATTGGTGTCAGTGGGAGGAATAGTGCCCCATCATTGGTATCAGTGGAAGGAATAGTGCCCCATCATTGGTGTCAGTGGGAGGAATAGTGCCCCATCATTGGTATCAGTGGGAGGAATAGTGCCCCATCATTGGTATCAGAGGGAGGAATAGTGCCCCATCATTGGTGTCAGTGGGAGGAATAGTGCCCCATCATTGGTGTCAGTGGGAGGAATAGTGTCCCATCATTGGTATCAGTGGGAGGAATAGTGCCCCATCATTGGTGTCAGTGGGGGGAATAGTGCCCCATCATTGGTGTCAGTGGGAGGAATAGTGCCCCATCATTGATGTCAGTGGGAGGAATAGTGCCCCATCATTGGTGTCAGTGGGGGGAATAGTGCCCCATCATTGGTATCAGTGGGAGGAATAGTGTCCCATCATTGGTGTCAGTGGGGGGAATAGTGCCCCATCATTGGTATCAGTGGGAGGAATAGTGTCCCATCATTGGTATCAGTGGGAGGAATAGTGCCCCATCATTGGTATCAGTGGGAGGAATAGTACCCCATCATTGGTGTCAGTGGGGGGAATAGTGTCCCATCATTGGTATCAGTGGGAGGAATAGTGCCCCATCATTGGTGTCAGTGGGAGGAATAGTGCCCCATCGTTGGTATCAGTGGGAGGAATAGTGTCCCATCATTGGTGTCAGTGGGGGGAATAGTGCCCCATCATTGGTGTCAGTGGGAGGAATAGTGCCCCATCATTGGTATCAGTGGGAGGAATAGTGCCCCATCATTGGTGTCAGTGGGAGGAATAGTGCCCCATCATTGGTGTCAGTGGGAGGAATAGTGTCCCATCATTGGTGTCAGTGGGAGGAATAACACCCCATCATTGGTGTCACTGGGAGGAATAACACCCCATCATTGGTGTCACTGGGAGGAATAACACCCCATCATTGGTGTCAGTTTGGAGACGACTGCATTCAGACAATAGAACATTGATACAACATTCCCCCCCCGCCCCCCCATGCAGGTTTCCACCTCCATGCGGCCTCCAGCGTGCTCCTCACACAACAGGTCCACTTTAATTCAGTCACTCCGGCTGACAGAACGTTCCGAGCAGCTGAGAAAAGCTGACGTTCCGATCACACGGTGAAGCTGGGTGGGGGGGGGGGGGGAGGGGAGGGGGGCGCCGCGTGTTGGGCTCAGACTTGCTGCTGCGTAGTTATTATTCTTGAGGGACCGCTAACGCTTTCTCACCTCCGACAATTAAATGGATGAGCTCTCGCCTGGCGGAGCCGGATTGCATTTTTAATAAGCACGTTGGCTTTTTTTGTCTGTTTCTCATTTAACAGATAAAATATACAGCGATTATAGATGAGGCGCCGCCGCCGCTTTCCATGAATATATCTGCAGGGCCGGATCTCCAGCGCGGCTCCGTGGGCACCAGGAACTCCGGCTGGGTGAGGGGCCAGCTCCTCAGGACATACGGTAAGAATACTTTGCTGGGTGGTATTAGGCGGCGTGGATCAAAAAGGGTCCTAAACCAAAGTCGCCGCGGCGCCCTTAGCAACGCTCCTTTTTTTTTTTTTTACCTTTCGCTACACCAGAACATCAGAGCGCCCGGCCCCCCTATACATTATTGATCAGGCGTTGAGCGGTCTGCGAGGTGCGACAATTTCATTCCCGGAATGGACTGTCATAAAAAAAAAAAGAAAAAAAAAGAACCCCCACGTGGCCCCGTAATAAAGAGCATTTGTGGTTCTGGATCTGGACTGAAAAAAAAAAAAAGAACCCCACGTGGCCCTGTAATAAAGAGCATTTGTGGTTCTGGACTGTCAAAAAAAAAGAACCCCCCCGTGGCCCCGTAATAAAGAGCATTTGTGGTTCTGGATCTGGACTGTCAAAAAAAAAAAAGAACCCCCCGTGGCCCCGTAATAAAGAGCATTTGTGGTTCTTGATCTGAACTGTCAAAAAAAAAAAAGAAAAAAAAGAAAAAATGAACCCCCTTCCCCCCCGTGGCCCCGTAGTAAAGAGCATTTGTGGTGCTGGAGTATAGACCACTTGTGGATCCTGAGTGAAGGTCACTTGTGGCCCCGTAATAAAGAGCATTAGTGGTTCTGGATCTGGACTGTCAAAGAAAAAAAGAAAAAAAAGAAAAAACGAAACCCCCCCCCCTCCAGTGGCCTCGTAGTAAAGAGCATTTGTGGTTCTGGATCTGGACTGTCAAAAAAAAAAAAAAAAAGAACCCCCCCGTGGCCCCGTAATAAAGAGCATTTGTGGTTCTTGATCTGGACTGTCAAAAAAAAAAAAGAAAAAATGAACCCCCTTCCCCCCGTGGCCCTGTAGTAAAGAGCATTTGTGGTGCTGGAGTATAGACCACTTGTGGATCCTGAGTGAAGGTCACTTGTGGCCCCGTAATAAAGAGCATTAGTGGTTCTGGATCTGGACTGTCAAAAAAACCCCAAAAAAACGTGGCCCCGTAATAAAGAGCATTTGTGGTTCTGGATCTGGACTGTCAATTAAAAAAAAAAAAGAACCCCCGTGGCCCCGTAATAAAGAGCATTTGTGGTTCTTGATCTGGTCTGTCAAAGAAAAAAAAAAAGAAAAAATGAACCCCCCCCCCCCCTCCAGTGGCCCCGTATTAAAGAGCATTTGTGGTTCTGGATCTGGACTGTCAAAAAAAAAAAAAAGTTTGCTTACCAATACACGAGCAGCTGTTGTCACCTTCCAAGTAGTCCCCTTGTGAATGGACGCACTCTTCCAGATGACTGCACCGCCGGAACCGTTCGCACGCTATCTTTGTGGCGGGGTGCGCTGGATGTCCAGAATGTCCTCGAATCTGCGTCCTTTTAAGGCATTTTTTTCCACTTTGGAAACAGTCTCTAAGTCAGGGGAATAAGGTGGTCGGTGACGTTTCAGAATGGATTTATGGGCCACGAATTCGCAAACACAACGCATCGTGTGCAGGAGCATTGTCGTGGTGGAGAATCCGCTTGTCAGGACAGAGTTCCAGTTTTTTGCTCCGAACGGATTCCCGTGACCTTCTGATTTTCTACTTTATCCATCCTTTGTGGTTTTGGCTGCCCTCTTCTTGCATCATTGTGGACATCTTCCCGTCCTTCCCTGACACCAATGATGGAGCACTATTCCTCCCAGTGACACCAATGATGGGGCACTATTCCTCCCACTGATACCAATGATGGGGCACTATTCCTCCCACTGACACCAATGATGGGGCACTATTCCTCCCAGTGACACCAATGATGGGGCACTATTCCTCCCACTGACATCAATGATGGGGCACTATTCCTCCCACTGACACAATGATGGGCACTAATTCTCCCAGTGACACCAATGATGGGGCACTATTCCTCCCACTGACATCAATGATGGGGCACTATTCCTCCCACTGACACCAATGATGGGGCACTATTCCCCTCACTGACACCAATGACGGGGCACTATTCCTCCCACTGACACCAAAGATGGGGCACTATTCCTCACACTGATACCAATGACGGGGCACTATTCCCCCCCACTGATACCAATGACGGGGCACTATTCCTCCCACTGACACCAATGATGGGGCACTATTCCTCCCACTGACACCAATGATGGGGCACTATTCCTCCCACTGACACCAATGATGGGGCACTATTCCTCCCACTGACACCAATGATGTGGCACTATTCCTCCCACTGACACCAATGATGGGGCACTATTCCTCCCACTGACACCAATGATGGGACACTATTCCTCCCACTGACACCAATGATGGGGCACTATTCCTCCCACTGACACCAGTGATGGGGCACTATTCCTCCCACTGACACCAATGATGGGGCACTATTCCTCCCACTGATACCAATGATGGGGCACTATTCCTCCCACTGACACCAATGATGGGGCACTATTCCTCCCACTGACACCAGTGATGGGGCACTATTCCTCCCACTGACACCAATGATGGGGCACTATTCCTCCCACTGATACCAATGATGGGGCACTATTCCTCCCACTGACACCAATGATGGGGCACTATTCCTCCCACTGATACCAATGATGGGGCACTATTCCTCCCACTGATACCAATGATGGGGCACTATTCCTCCCCACTGACACCAATGATGGGACACTATTCCTCCCACTGATGCCAATGATGGGGCACTATTTCTCCCACTGACACCAATGATGGGGCACTATTCCTCCCACTGATACCAATGATGGTCACTATTCCTCCCACTGACACCAATGATGGGGCACTATTCCCCTCACTGACACCAATGATGGGGCACTCTTCCTCCCACTGATACCAATGATGGGGCACTATTCCCCCACTGATACCAATGATGGGGCACTATTCCTCCCACTGATACCAATGATGGGGCACTATTCCTCCCACTGATACCAATGATGGGACACTATTCTTCCCACTGATGCCAGGACAATTTCCACTTCCAATGACCACAGTCCCGCCCCCCTAAAATGTGAAGGATAATAAACTGTCCCTTTGTTTAGAAGGTTTGGTGATCCCTGGCCTATAGGAAGGACATTATCCCACATTAGTCAGAGCTGCAGAGTTTGTTTCTATCTGCAGACACCCCTTACCTGCATTGGCAGGTGAACTAACCCCATAAAAGACTTCCAACCCTTGACTCTCGGGTAAGTGTGTACCGGCAGCAGTATGGCCCCCCAGAGACCATGAAGAAGAGAGGGTAAGTATATACCAGCAGAGGTACAGCCCCCCCAGGGACCATGAAGAAGCAAGGGTATGTACCGGCAGACGTATGGCCCTCCAGAGACGATGAAGAAGAGAGGGTATGTACCGGCAAAGGTACGGCCCCCCAGGGACCATGAAGAAGAGAGGGTATGTACCGGCAAAGGTACGGCCCCCCAGGGACCATGAAGAAGAGAGGGTATGTACCGGCAAAGGTACGGCCCCCCAGGGACCATGAAGAAGAGAGGGTATGTACCGGCAAAGGTACGGCCCCCCAGGGACCATGAAGAAGAGAGGGTATGTAAGGGCAAAGGTACGACCCCCCAGGGACCATGAAGAAGAGAGGGTATGTACCAGCAAAGGCACGGCCCCCCAGGGACCATGAAGAAGAGAGGGTAAGTATGTATCAGTATGGCGCACCCCAAGGACCATGAAGAAGAGGGTAAGTATGTACCAGTATGGCCCACCCCAAGGACCATGAATAAGAGAGGGTAAGTATGTACCGGCAGTAGTACGGCCCCCCAGGGACCATGAAGAAGAGAGGGTAAGTATGTACCGGCAGCGGTACGGCCCCCCAGGGACCATGAATAAGCTAGGGCAAGTATGTATAGGCAGAGATACAGCCCCCCAGGGACCATGAAGAACAGAGGGTAAGTATGTACCGGCAGAAGTACGGCCCCGCACGGGGACCATGAAGAAGAGAGGATAAGTATGTTCCACTACGGCCCCCCCCCCAGGGACAATGAAGAAGAGAGGATAAGTATGTTCCACTACGGCCCCCCCCCCAGGGACCATGAAGAAGAGAGGATAAGTATGTTCCAGTACGGCCCCCCCAGGGACCATGAAGAAGAGAGGGTAAGTATGTACCAGTACGGCCCCCCCCCAGGGACCATGAAGAAGAGAGGATAAGTATGTTCCAGTACGGTCCCCCCCCCCCAGGGACCATGAAGAAGAGAGGGTAAGTATGTTCAAGTGCGGCCCCCCCAGGGACCATGAAGAAGAGAGGGTAAGTGTGTACCAGCAGAGGTATGGCCCCTCAGGGACCATGAAGAACAGAGGGTAATTATGTACCAGTATGGCCCCCCCCAGAGACCATGAAGAAGAGAGAGTAAGTATGTACCGGCAGAGGTACGGCCCCCCAGGGACCATGAACAAGCAAGGGTAAGTATGTATAGGCAGAGATACAGCCCCCCTGGGACCATGAAGAAGAGAGGGCAAGTATGTACTGGCAGAGGTACGCCCCCCCTCCCAGGGACCATGAAGAAGAGAGGGTAAGCATGTACCAGTACGGCTTCCCCCAGGGACCATGAAAAAGAGAGGATAAGTATGTACCAGTATGCCCCCCCCAGGGACCATGAAGAAGAGAGGGTATGTACCAGTACGGCCACCCCCCCCAGGGACCACGAAGAAGAGAGGATAAGTATGTTCCACTACGGCCCCCCCCCCCAGGGACCATGAAGAAGAGAGGGTAAGTATGTACCAGTACTGCCCCCCAAGGACCATGAAGAAGAGAGGGTAAGTATG
>NW_028320604.1:0-48989 GCF_062004578.1 Staurois parvus
GTGGGAGTGCTCCTATACTCCAGTATATACAGCTGTGTACAGGACAGTGGTGGGAGTGCTCATATACTCTAGTATATACGGCAGTGTACAGTACAATGGTTGGAGTGCTCCTATACTCCAGTAAATACGGCAGTCTTTGGGCAGTGTAGGGGGGATAGAAGGGGGTGAGAGGGTTAGAAGAGGGGATGGAGGGATAGAAAAGGGAACACGGGGTATAGGAGAGGGTTGATACGGGGGATGGAGGGGTTAGAAGAGGGGGTAGGAGGATAGAAGAGGAGATAGAGGGGATGGAGGAGGCAGAAGAGGGGATAGGGGGACAAAAGGGGGAGATGGAGGGGATAGAAGAGGGGATAGGGGGACAAAAGGGGGAGATGGAGGGGATAGAAGAGGGGATAGGGGGACAAAAGGAGGAGATGGAGGGGATAGAAGTGGAGATAGGGGGGATGGAGAGGATAGAATGGGGGGGATGGAGGGGATAGAATGGGGGGGATGGAGGGGATAGAAGGGGGGGATGGAGAGGATAGAAGGAGGGATAGAAGGGGGGATGAAGAGGATAGAAGGGGGTATGGAGAGGATGGCAGGGGGGATAGGGTTATAGAACGGGGGATTGAGGGGATGGAAATGATAAGAGGATAGAAGGGGGGGGGGTGGAGAGGATAGAAGGGGGGGTGGAGAGGATAGTAGGGGGGATAGAGGGGATAGAAGAGGGGATAGGGGGATAGAAGGGGGGGTGGAGAGGATAGAAGGGGGGGTGGAGAGGATAGTAGTGGGGGGATAGAGGGGATAGAAGAGGGGATAGGGGGATAGAAGGGGGGGGATGGAGAGGGCATAGAGGGGATAGAAGGGGGGGATGGAGGGGATAGAAGGGGGGAATGAGGGGATGGAAGGGATAAGGGGATAGAAGGGGGGTGGAGAGGATAGAAGAGGGGATAGAAGGGGGGAATGGAGAGGGGATAGAAGAGGGGATGGGGAGATAGAAGGGGGAGATGGAGGGGATAAAAGAGGGGATCAGGGGATAGAAGGGGAATGGAGTGGACAGAACAGAGGATGAGGGGATAGAAGGAGGGGATGGGAGGATAGATGGAGGGGGCAGAAGAGGGGATGGGGGATAGAATGGGGGGGATAGAGGGGACAGAAGAGGGGATGGGGGGATAGAAGGGGGGGATAGAAGGCAGAGTGGCCACCAGTTCGGTAAGGGGACAGTATGGAGACCTATGCATGGAAAGGTCTCCATACTTGTTGTACAGATTTCTGCCCGGAGTTCAGCTTTAACCCCTCCAGTCTGCTCCTGCCGCTCCTTTCACCGCCGTCTTCAGATATTGCGCACGCATGGAGATGTGCTGCAGCTTTCTCTCTCTCTCTGTCTCTCTCTCTCTCGGGCCTGGCGGAGACCTGCAGCACATCTACTTGTGCACACAAGCCGCTCATTTCTGGTACCTGAGACCTTGTAGAGACGTGAGGCATGTGTGCGTTGGTGCAGGAATACCCCATGCAAGCGCAGACACCCTGCTGGTCTCTGCCTGTCCCGATATAGTAAAGGAAGGATGTCATGTGTGCGCATGCACAACCTCTCACAACGCACATGTGCACCCCCTTGGTAATACCTTCCCCTGGGAAGCGTGTGATGGACAAGCAGCGCTGAGTCTCCATGTCTTCAGGGGACAGGAAGTTCTGGGCAGCACCACCAAAAAGGCACTAAAATCAGGAAACATTCTCCAGTTGTGTAAGAGGGGGGAGGAGCCAGGAGAGGAAAGATTTATAGATTGGGTGGAGGTCCACCTTAAGAACCCGGCTGGCGGTGGAAACATTGTTTCGGAAAAGTTACAAAAATGGATCCTATCAGAAGTAGCAATTGTCACAACAGTTACATACTTTGCGATAAATAGTAACTTGGCTTCAATAATCGCCCTGTTATGTGTCTAATAGGTTTATTTCCTATGATTTCCAGCTCCATCTAGTGGCCACCATGTAGCACACCCCAATCAGCAAAATACTGCATTGTGGCCACTAGATGGAGCTGCTGATCACAGAGCTGATTTTGTGGAGTACCCCTTCAAATTTCCTCTGTCGGGAAGCGTCGCTCTGATTCTGTCCATTCCGGTAATTGCGCATTTAGCGGTTCGGGATCTCCTGGAAATGTTTTTTTTTCTCCTTTTATTATTATTATTATTATTATTATTATTATTATTATACAGTATTTATAAAGCGCCGATAGTTCGCTCAGCGCTGTACATTACAAAGGGCACAGAACATGTGACAGAACAATACCAATACAATGCAAAACATGAGGGGATCGAGGGCCCTGCTCCTTGGAGCTTACAATCTAGGAGGGAGGGGATGGTGGCACAGGAGGAGATAGCTGTGGGGGATGGAGTGGTAGGAAGAGTGGAGGAGGTCGGCAAGTTAGCAGGGGGTGGGGTAGGCTTCCCTGAAGAGGTGGGTTTTCAGGGTGCGCCTAAAGGAGAGGAGAGTAGGTGATAATCTGATGGGTTGAGGCAGGGAGTTCCAGAGGATGGGTGACACCCTGGAGAAGTCCTGGAGGCGGGCATGGGAGGAGGAGACCAGGGAACTAGAGAGAAGGAGGTCTTGTGAGGAGCGGAGTGTGCGTGTTGGGCGGTACTTGGATATCAGGTCGGTGATGTAGTTCGGGGCAGTATGGTGGACAGCCCCTTTAATAAGGTCGGAGCGATTCCAGTCCCCCCCCCCCCCCGCCTTCTAGAACAGCGCACTGTTTATCGTTTAATTTGCGTTTACAGGATGGCGGCCGACATCAAGACGTTGAGAGAGGAATACAGGCAGCTGAACCGATCCTGCTTCATCCTGGGTGCGTCCGGGGAGACGGGGAAGGAGCTGCTGAAAGAGATCGCGCAGAGTCGCCTGTACAGCAGAATCACGCTGATTGGACGCCGCAAGATGGACTACGAAGACGAGGCGTATAGGGATCTGGTAAGAGCCCACCGGGGGGCCACCTACCTCCCGTCCCAGACCGAAAGTTTATTGTTTTTGTTGTTGATCAAATAGATACTTTTGAACCCTTTTGCTGCCACGCCCATTTTTGACGTTTACTGCAGCGCACATTTTGTACTTTCACTTCAACTCTCTCCATCATCGCGGACTATTTGTGATCCGTATGCTGCGAGCGTTAGTAAATAGATAGGAAGGTTTATTATATTTACTTGCTTTTTGCCCTCCAGAGGACCCCCCCTCCCCCTTCTGACCAGGCCTTTTTTTGCGTTACGGCGCTGCGTTACTTTAACTGACAATTGCGCAGTCATGCAACTCGGCACTTTAAGGAGACGTCAGGGGCCTATTAGACCTCCTAATGTCACCTCCTGCACCCTGTTGAAGCTGATGAGCTCAGGTTGTGTCTGATGGCACTTCCTTGGAAAGAGCAGCCAGCCCTAACTTTCCTACCCTACAGCCCCACCTTTCTTACCATACAACTTTACCCTTTCTGTCCTACAGCCCCATCCTTCCTACCCTACATCCCTACCCTTCATACCTTACATCCCTACCCTTCATACCTTACATCCCTACCCTTCATACCTTACAGCCCTACCCTTCCTACCCTACAGCCCCACCTTTCCTACCCTACAGCCCTACCCTACAGCCCCATCCTTCCTACTTTACAGCCCCCTCACTTTCCCACCCCGTTGAAGCTGATGAGCGCAGGTTGTGATAGGGAGTTTTACAGCTCTAAACCTAGAAGGGCTTAGAGCTGACTGATTCCAGGTTCAGGTTCATATGTGTTTGAGGGAGATTTCCTTTTACCATCTGTCCTGAAACACAACAGGAAGTGGGAAGAAATCTCCCCCAAGTGAAGGGAATATCCTCTGTTCCTGTTTTGATGACAACTGTAAGATTTTGGATATCCTTCCCAAATAATGAATCTCCCTACTGGTGACAAAGACCACAACAACTCCCCCCCATCAAATATATCCTCTCTAATTTGTCACTATTGTGTGTTGTGTATTTACACCCGTCCTGTTCTGCAGGTCCAGGAGGTGGTGGATTTCGAGAAGTTGGATGATTATGCTGCAGCCTTCCAGGGACATGACGTGGGGTTCTGTTGCCTGGGGACTACAAAAGCCAAATCCGGAGAGGTGAGCGGAGAGGGACGGCCCTTGGCCGTGACAGATGATATCGGTGTAATACAAGGAGAGGTTTGATCCTTTGTGACACACAACTCCATCGATATGGAACACTCCTTATAGAAGGGGAGGGAGAAGGGCTGCTCGTGGTCAAAGGGCCACACAAATCTCATCAGAATGGCTGCTGGTGTGGAATTGTTGGCCTGGTAATCACAAAAAGGAGGGATTATGGGAAGGAATTCAAAGGTAGCCGTCATAATGGTTCTATAGTTCTACTCTTCCTGTCGTACCTGCCGTTTCTTCCTACCCTTCCTATCCTATTGCTCCATCCTTCTTATCTTACAGCTCCACCCTTCCTACCCTACAGCTCCACCCTTCCTACCCTACAGCAGTACCCTTCCTATTATACCTGCCCTATTCTTCCTACCATTCAGCCTTGCCCTTCCTACCCTACAACTTCACCCTCTCTACTCTATCCTTCCCACCCTACAGCCCTACCCCTCCCACCCTACAGCCCTACGCTTCCAACCCTACCCTACAGCTCCACCCTTCCTACCCTACAGCCCTACCCCTCCCACCCTACAGCCCTACGCTTCCAACCCTACCCTTCCTACCCTACAGCTCCACCCTTCCTACCCTACAGCCCTACCCTTCCCACCCTACAGCCCTACCCCTCCCACCCTACAGCCCTACGCTTCCAACCCTACCCTTCCTACCCTACAGCTCCACCCTTCCTACCCTACAGCCCTACCCCTCCCACCCTACAGCCCTACGCTTCCAACCCTACCCTTCCTACCCTACAGCCCTACCCTTCCCACCCTACAGCCCTACCCCTCCCACCCTACAGCCCTACGCTTCCAACCCTACCCTTCCTACCCTACAGCTCCACCCTTCCTACCCTACAGCCCTACCCTTCCTACCCTACAGCCCTACCCTTCCTACTCTACAGCAGTACCCTTCCTATTGTACCTGCCCTATTCTTCCTACCATTCAGCCTTGCCCTTCCTACCGTACAACTCCACCCTCCCTACCCTACCCTATGCACCCCACAGCTCTACCCTTCCCACCCTACCGCCCTACCCTTCTTACTCTACAGCCTTACCCTTGCTACTGTACAGTCCTACCCTTCCTGTCATACTTGCCCTATTCTTCCTACCATTCAGCCTTACCCTTCCTATCTTACAGCTCCACCTTTCCTACCCTACATCCCTACCCTTCCTACTCTACAGTCCTACCCTACTCACCCTACAGCCCTACCCTACCCACCCTACAACTCTACCCTACCCACCCTACAGCTCTACCCTACCCACCCTACAACCCTACCCTACAGCCCTACCCTTCCTACTCTACAGACCTACCCTTCCTACTCTACAGACCTACCCTTCCTACTCTACAGCCCTACCCTACCCACCCTACAGCCCTACCCTACCCACCCTACAGCCCTACCCTACCCACCCAACAGCCCTACCCTACAGCCCTACTCTTCCTATCGTATTTACCCTATTCTTCCTACCATTTCGCCTTAGCCTTCCTACCCTATAGCTTCACCCTTCCTATCTTACAGCTCCACCTTTCCTACCCTAAAACTCTACCCTTCCCAACCTACAGCCCTACCCTTCCCACCCTACAGCCCTATCCTTCCCACCCTACAGCCCTATCCTTTCTACTCTACAGCCCTACCCTTCCTACTCTACAGCCCTACCCTACCCTACCCACCCTACAGCCCTACCCTACCCACCCTACAGCCCTACCCTACCCTACCCACCCTACAGCCCTACCCTACCCACCCTACAGCCCTACCCTACCCACCCTACAGCCCTACCCTACCCTACCCACCCTACAGCCCTACCCTTCCTACTCTACAGCCCTACCCTTCCTATTGTATTTGCCCTATTCTTCCTACCATTCAGACTTACCCTTCCTGCCCTATAGCTCCACCCTTCCTATTTTACAGCTCCACCTTTCCTACCCTGAAGCTCTACAATACCCACCCTACAGCCCTCTCCTACCCTGTCCTATTCTTCTTATCTTACAGCCACACACTTCATACTGTAGAGCTCTTCTCTTCCTACCCTACATCCCTACCCTTTCTACCCTACAGCTCTACCATTCATAGCCTACAACCCTACCCTTCCTCCGATAGAGCTCCACCCTTCCTACATTAGAGCACCTCCCTTCCTACCTTAGGGTTCCACCCTTTCTACCCTACAGCCCCACCCTTCTTAACCTATGGAACAGAATAAAGCGGTACCAACTGCAATTTTCCTCTGTTGGTAGTTTAAGTGCATCAAAAGCCAAAACCTTTAGGCCTCATGCACACTGCTGCTCCTAAAGGTGAGTTTAGGAGTTTTTGGCATTTTTTTTTTTTTGTCAAAGCCTCTAAACTCAACTCAATAAAAGCCTATCTGTCCATACACACAGAGGCTTTTACCAGAGTTTAGGGGAGTTAAATGCCCCTCTACTGAGCGGAGAAGAATCGTGTTCAGGAAAGGAATGTTTTGGTTAAAAAAATGGCAAAAGTGGCAAAAACGCACCTAAGCACTAACCATGTTTTAGCATTTAGGCATTTATTCATTTCATTGGCAAGTACTCTGGCTAATGAAATAAATAAATGTCCAAGCACTAAATGCGGCTAAACACGGCTAATTGTGTTACACAGTTTTTTGAGCATTTTTCTGCTGCAACCTCTAGGGGAGTTCCAGTGTACATGTAACCTTAGTTTTTGGCTTCAGATATACTTCAGTGTACCCACGCAGGTGTAGAGGAAGGGATATAGAGTGTGTATGGTAGGGGTACCACTGAGGGCCATATTGGTGTGTGTGGGCCACTCGAACAATTACCCCTCGTGCTCCCTGAACAATACAGGCAGTATAGTGGGAAGGGCTCTGAAATATGAAAAAACAGCTGAATGCAGCCACCGCTCTGCCAGATCTTGGAAGTAGTAATGATGGAGTAGCAGAGTGCAGTCAGAGCAGCCGGTCCTTCAGATATTAGATAACAAAGGGAGCAAATCAGCTACACTGACTGATAATGAGAGATCAAAGGTCTGTCTGATATCAAACACTAAAGCTACATAGACAGTGAAAGGTGAACTTAGACCTCACCTCCAGTCTTGCACAATTGTACCGCCTTCTCCCCTTCAGTCTTCCACAGGTGTACCGGCTCCTCCCCTTCAGTCTTGCACAATTGTACCGCCTTCTCCCCTTCAGTCTTCCACAGGTGTACCGGCCCCTCCCCTTCAGTCTTGCACAGGTGTACTGTCTCCTCCCCTTTAGTCTTGCACAGGTGTACCGGCTCCTCCCCTTTAGTCTTACACAGGTGTACCGGTTCCTCCCCTTCAGCCTTGCACAGGTGTACCGGCCCCTCCCCTTCAGTCTTGCACAAGTGTACTGGCTCCTCCCCTTCAGTCTCGCAGAGGTGTACCAGCTCCTCCCCTTCAGTCTTGCACAGATGTACTGGATCCTCCCCTTCAGTCTCACACAGATGTACCGGCTCCTCCCCTTCAGTCTTGCACAGATGTACTGGATCCTCCCCTTTAGTCTTGCACAGGTATACCGGCTCCTCCCCTTCAGTCTTACACATGTGTACCGACTCCTCCCCTTCAGCCTTGCACAGGCGTACCAGCTCCTCCCCTTCAGTCTTGCACAGGTGTACCGGCTCCTCCCCTTCAGTCTTGCACAGGTGTACCGACTCTTCCCCTTCAGCCTTGCACAGGTGTACCGACTCCTCCCCTTCAGTCTTGCACAGGTGTACCGGCTCCTCCCCTTCAGTCTTGCACAAGTGTACCGGCTCCTCCCCTTCAGTCTTGCACAGGTGTAGCGGCTCGACAGCTGAGGGGAGCCCCCCCTCCCACTCCTTTACATTCTTGTCCTCAGACCCCTCCATCCTCCTTCAGGCTCCTGTCCTCAGACCCCCATTATATCACCCCCCTCCTCCTTCAGACTCATGTCCTCAGTTGCCCCTTTAAATCCCCCCTGGCTTCCTCCCCATCCTTCATAGCAGTGGTATAGCCCACTCCCCTTTCCTATCTTACACAGGGCTGAGGATGGGAGACAAAGCAGGTCCAGAGATGACATCGGGAGGCAGGACAGCGCTGAATGGAGCACTGGAGCTTCACATTTCCTGTTAACCAGCTTATGACTGGTTGCTAGGACCGCCATGTGTCCTAGAAACCGATCACCTGCTGCCTAATTTGGCAGCTCCTGCCCTCTTCCAGAACTGTCATGCCTCCCGATGTCAGCCTGTGGTAGATGTCAGTGGTGACGACAGCTGAGGGGAACAAACTGCTCCTGAATGGCAAGGCCGCAGCAGTCTGGGTTGGACAGGGACTCGGTCCGAATCCAGACCGCGGTCCACCATTTAGTGAAGCCTGCTATAGAGTGTCACTAGTGTGACAGCTGTGGGTCTTCTGGGGCTGCTGACATCACATCCAAGATGGCAGCACCCAGGAGTAGTCCTAGATGTCTACAAAAGGGAGCCTTCTACAGGTAAGGTCTGGTTCACACCATAAAGGTGCATCCGTGTGTTTGTTCATGTTCCCACGCATTTCTCAGCAGCCTTATCATTTCAAAGGGCTGCCTAACATGCAGAAAGACGTAAAAAGTACTGCAGGATTTCAGTCCTTGTCGGCGTAGTGTGTTACCAATTGTTTTCTTGGTGACTGTGGTCCCAGCTGCCTGGAGATCATTGACAAGATCCTCACGTGTAGTTCTGGGATGATTCCTCACTGTTCTCATGATCATTGACACTCCACGAGGTGAGATCTTGCATGGTGCACCAGACCTAGGGAGACTGACACTTGTTTTGTGTTTCTTCCATTTGTGAATGATTGCACCAACTGTTGTCACCTTCTCACCAAGCTGCTTGGCCATAGTTTGGTAGCCCAGTCCAGCCTTGTGTAGGTCTACCATCTTGTCCCTGACATCCTTGGACAGCTCTTTGGTCTTTGCCATGGTGGAGAGTTTGGAATCTGATGGTTTGATGTCTCCTGTGGACAGGTGTCTTTTATACAGGGAACACAATGAGATTAGCAGCACTCCCTTTAAGAGACTGCTTCTAATCTCAGCTTGTTACCTGTATGAAAGACACCTGGGAGCCAGAAATCCTGCTGAATGATAGGGGATCAAATCCTTATTTCCCTCGTGAACATGCAAATCAGTCATCATTTGTTAGACGCATTTCTGCTGAATTTGTTGTTGCTATTCTGTCTCTCAGTGTTACACCGAACATTCGATTTATAGACCGATCATTTCTTTGTGAGGAGCGAACATTCAAAATCAGGGAGTGTGTGTGTGCAGTAATTGGGTCATGGGTTCGATTCCCAACCATGGCGCCTCCTGCATGGAGTTTGCATGTTTTCCCTGTGCTTACGTGGGTTTCCTCCGGGTACTCCGGTTTCCTCCCACACTCCAAAGACATGCTGGTAGGTTAAATGGCTCCTGTATAAATTGTCCTAGTTCATCCCTGGCCATGCGGGATCTCCTGCATGGTGGGGGTTGGGGAAAGACCTGGCAACCTACCCTGTAAAAATAATTGCTAAGAGAATTCATGGAAAAAGTCGCTTCCAAGTGACGGCCCATCCAATCACCAAGGGTTGGATATGACTGAATGGATAGATAGATAGATAGATAGATAGATAGATAGATAGATAGATAGATAGATAGATAGATAGATAGATAGATAGATAGATAGATGATAGATAGATAGATAATAGACAGATAGATAGATAGATAGATTAATAGATAGATAATAGATAGATAATAGATAGATAATAGATAGATAGATAGATAGATAGATAGATAGATAATAGATAGATAATAGATAGATAGATAGATAGATAGATAGATAGATAGATATTGATTGATAGATAGATAGATATTGATTGATAGATAGATAGATATTGATTGATAGATAGATAGATAGATAGATAGATATTGATAGATAGATAGATAGATAGATAGATAGATAGATAGATAATAGAAAGATATTGATTGATAGATAGATAGATAGATAGATATTGATAGATAGATAATAGATAGATAGATAATAGATAGATAGATAATAGATAGATATTGATTGATAGATATAGATAGATGATAGATAGATATTGATTGATAGATATAGATAGATAGATAGATAGATATTGATTGATAGATATAGATAGATGATAGATAGATAGATATTGATTGATAGATATAGATAGATGATAGATAGATAGATATTGATTGATAGATATAGATAGATAGATGGATAGATAGATCAGTCCCTAACCCTCAAGGAGCGTACAATCTAAGGTCCCTAACTCACATTCATACATACACATACTAGAGACAATGAAGACGGGATCCAACTAACCTACCAGCATGTCTTTGGAGTGTGGGAGGAAACCGGAGTACTCGGAGGAAACCAACGCAGGCACAGGAAGAACGTGCAAACTCCAGGCAGGTGGTGCCGTGGTTGGGATTTAAACCAATGACCCGAGTACTGCCAGGCGGAAGTGCTAACCATTTAGCCACTGTTCTGCCCACCATGTGATTTTGTGGGCACGAACGCACCTGCATTTGCTAGATGCATGGGGGTGCATAGGGGTGTGGGAAAATCTATGCAGTTGCACCCCAAGTGGTGTGAACCAGCCCTAAATAATGTGAATTAAACAGGTTCAATACACATCCAATCGTACGGGGAGATTATTGCTGAAATGAATGATCTGGTGACAGGGTCCCTTTAAACGCGATCGGTATTGGCGAATGTATCAGCGATCATTTTAAAACACCTCTAAACCCGACAATGTAATGTGGCAGCTTCATAGATGTCGGGTACAAAAAGCACAACATGGGCTGCCCTAGGCACGTTCGTTGCCCAAAAAGAAGCTCCTGCTCCCATTTGGGCAACACGCTTCATGCAATTTGTAAAGGAGCGTTTTGATGTAACGTGGCAGCTTCATAGATCTCGGATTGAAAAAGTGCAACAAAACTCTCTTTTAATTGGACGCATTGTTTGGCGTGAAGTGCGGCGTACAGTATTTCTTTCTTTTTTTTTTCACATATATGCCGGCCATACATGGGTCAAAATTCGACTGATTTTTCATCCAAAAATCGGACCGAAGAATAATCTGACGATTTTCGTTTTCTTAGTGGGTCAATGGCTCCGGCCGATTTTCCTGGTTCCTCCCCTTTTCGGTGATCAGGCACGTTGGAAAATTTGTGAAAAATGACCGATTTTCAGCTCAATGATGGTCAAATCGTACGATCGTTTTTGCGAAAAGAATATGCGCCATGAGCCGTGACCTGGAAGGAACAGAAGTTTTGCCTGTTATATGGGGTGAACTTTATGACTCGGACGGCCGATTTTCCAAATCATTGATGGCGCCATCGGATTACCGAGTGAACGACCTTTTCGATCTTCGAATGAAAAATCATTCGGAATTTGACCCATGTATGGTCTGCATTAGGCTCTGTTCACAGCGTTCCCACTACGCTATTTTGCCATTGCGATATTCATGTGATTCTGCACGTCGTATATGGCAGCCAGGGGCGGACTGACCATTTGGAAACTCGGCCAATTCCCAAGGGCCCGGGGTCAGTAAGGGGCCCCATGAGATGCCTCTGGTACCTTTTATAGGCTTTTTTGGGTGTGCTTTGCGTGTGGGTGAGGACACAGGGGCCCCATGATCCCCTATTGCCCAAGGGCCCGGGGTCAGTAAAGGGCCCCATGAGATGCCTCTGGTACCTTTTTATAGGCTTTTTTGGGTGTGCTTTGCGTGTGGGTGAGGACACAGGGGCCCCATGATCCCCTATTGCCCAAGGGCCCGGGGTCAGTAAAGGGCCCCATGAGATGCCTCTGGTACCTTTTTATAGGCTTTTTTGGGGGTGCTTTGAGTGTGGGTGAGGACACAGGGGCCCCATGATCCCCTATTGCCCGGGGGCCCGCGGTCAGTAAAGGGCCCCATGAGATGCCTTTGGTACCTTTTATAGGCTTTTTTGGGTGTGCTTTGCGTGTGGGTGAGGACACAGGGACCCCATGATCCCCTATTGCCCAAGGGCCCGTGGTCAGTAAAGGGCCCCATGAGATGCCTCTGGTACCTTTTATAGGCTTTTTTGGGGGTGCTTTGGGTTTAAGTGAGGACACAGAGGCCCCATGATCCCCTATTGCCTGGGGGCCCCATGAGTTGTCAGTCCGCCCCTGATGGCAGCCCATTGGCTTGAATTGGCTGCCCTAGGCACGTTCGTTGCCCAAAAAGAAGCTCCTGCTCCCATTTGGGCAACACGCTTCATGCAATTTGTAAAGGAGCGTTTTGATGTAATGTGGCAGCTTCATAGATCTCGGATAGAAAAAGCGCAACAAAACTCTTTTAATTGGGCGCATTGTTTGGCGTGAAGTGCGGCGTACGATATTTTTTTCTTCTTTTTTTTTCGGCGCGTCTAACCCATTGTGTAGGATCCGTACCGTCTGCTGCAGCGCGGTGGAAGGATTCGGAGCGATGGAGAAGCCGAATGCCCGCACATCACTTCTATCGGACACAAAGGTGCGGACATTTCGTCAGGCGGCGTCCATTGTCGGGGAATGATAGGTTAAAGGTGGCGGGACCCCAAGCTTCTCCCCTGCCCGTCCCTCAAGGAGGACTTTGTCATTGCCAAGTGAGTCCGGTGAATAGAGGGACGCCGGCTTGTGATGGCATTCAGCTGAGCTGACGGGCTAATCACCTCGGGGAAGGGAGCGGCGGGTATTTGTGTCACTTTAATTTCCCGCAGACAATGGAGGATGGCTGGGGCTCCATTAAGCCGCATTTAATGCAGAAGTAAAGCCGGGGAAATTAGAGGCTCGCTTTAATCAAATTACACCTTGGCCAGCCAAGAGGTTGCCAGGCGGCAGCGTGGGTAGCGCGGCTCCCGATTGGCCAGCTGGACAAAGCTGTGCAGGAATTTTCGTACGAGTGTGAGAATCGCGGTGGACAAAACTGCGGCGTCCCCGGAGGCCGGTCCCCTGAGAGGTAACAAAATAATCAGAGAATTGTATTGGCACAAATGATTTGAAGGATAATAAACAGTCCTGCGTTCCCATGGAAGGAAATGTATACAATGTATCGATGGAGGGAAATGGGTACAATGTATCACTGGAAAGAAATGAATACAATGTACCAATGGAAGGAAATGGATACAATGTATCTATGGAAAGAAATGGGCACAATGTATCAATGGAACGAATTGAACACAGTGTATTGATGGAAGGAAATGGATACAATGTATCGCTGGAAGGAAATGGATACAATGTATCCATGGAAGGAATTGGGTATCAATGGAAGGAAATGGATACAATGTATCGATGGAAGGAAATGGGTACAATGTATCGATGGAAGGAAATGGGTACAATGTATCGATGGAAGGAAATGGGTACAATGTATCGATGGAAGGAAATGGATACAATGTATCGATGGAAAGAAATGGGTACACTGTATAGATGGAAAGAAATGGATACAATGGATCAATGGAAGGAAATGGATACAATGTATCGATGGAAGGAAATGGGTACAATGTATTGATGGAAGGAAATGGATCAATGGAAGGAAATGGATACAATGTATCGATGGAAGGAAATGGGTACAATGTATCGATGGAAGGAAATGGATACAATGTATCGGTGTAAGGAATTGGTTACAATGTATCCATGGAAGGAAATGGTTACAATGTAGCCATGGAAGGAAATGGATACATTGTATCCATGGAAGGAATTGGACAAAGTGTATTGATGGATTGAATTGGATACAATGTATCAATGGAAGGAAATGGATACAATGTATCAATGGAAGGAAATGGATACAATGTATCAATGGAAGGAATTGGATATTGGACTTTTTGGTGATTGGGCATGTTGGAAATTTCATGAAAAACGACCGATTTTCGACTCAATGATGGTCAAATCGTACGATCGTTTTTCCGAAAAGTATATGCGCATGAGCCGTGACCTGGAAGGAACAGAAGCCTGATGTGCGCTTGCAGTGCATTTCCAAGACACAAGGCAAAGATTGCCTTTTCTGCAGTTTGCCGCACAATCATAAACTCTGAGATGTGAATGGCGCCTCAATGCTCACCTCTGGACTTAAAAAAAATGCTTTGAAATGTGGCACGTGTCGTGTGACAAAATGCAAGTGCAAAATCACTCCTGGCTCAGGGCCCAAAGTTTGGGCCCCTAGGCCCCTTGGCAGCCCTCAACCCCAACAGTGCTGTCCAACGTCCACACTGTGCTTCCAGGCCCCCTGTGAGCCCTCAACCCCACCAGTGCTGCCCGACCCTCCACAGTGCCCCTAGGCCCCCTGAGATCCCTCAACCTCAGCAGTGCTGTCCACCCCCCCCCCCCATGCTTCCAGGTCCCCCGAGAGCCCTCAATGCCAACAGTGCTGTCCAGCCCCCCACTGTGCCATCAGGCCCCCTGAGAGCCCTCAACCCCAACAGTGCAGTCCAACCCCCCACTGTGCTTCCAGGTCCCCTGAGAGCCCTCAATGCCAACAGTGCTGTCCAGTTCCTCACTGTGCCCTCAGGCCCCCTGAGAGCCCTCAACCCCAACAGTACTGTCCAGTTCCTCACTGTGCCCTCAGGCCTCCTGAGAGCCCTCAACCCCAACAGTACTGTCCGACCCTCCACAGTGCCCCTAGGCCTCTTGAGAGACCTCAACAGTGCTGTCCAACCCCCCCACTGTGCCCTCAGGCTCCCTGAGAGCCCTCAACCCCACCAGTGCTGTCCAACCCTCCACAGTGCTCCTTGGCCCCTTGAGAGCACTCAACCCCACCAGTGCTGTCCAACCCTCCACAGTGCTCCTTGGCCCCTTGAGAGCCCTCAACCCCACCAGTGCTGTCCAACCCTCCACAGTGCCCCTAGGCCCCTTGAGAGCCCTCAACCCCAACAGTGCTATCCAACCCCCCCCCCACTGTGCTTCCAGGTCCCCTGAGAGCCCTCAACCCCATCAGTGCAGTCCAACCCTCCACAGTGCCCCTAGGCCCCTTGAGAGCCCTCTACCGCACCAGTGCTGTCCAACCCCCCACTGTACCCCTAGCCCCCCTGCTAGCCTTCATCCCCAGCAGTGTTGTCCAACCCTCCCACTGTGCTTTCAGGTCCCCTGAGAGCCCTCAATGCCAGCAGTGCTGTCCAACCCCCCCCCCCCACTATGCTTCCAGGTCTTCTGAGAGCCCTCAATGCCAACAGTGCTGTCCAGCCCCCCACTGTGCCCTCAGGTTCCCTGAGAGCCCTCAACCCCAACAGTGCAGTGCCCACCAGCCTCCTGTAGTGCCTTCCATAGTGCCCCCCAATCTCCCAACAGTGTCCTACCGATCAGAATTAAAGCCATCTAAAGAAAGCAAGATTCAGGAACACTCACGGCAAACCGGTTCTTTATTTGCAACAAAACACGGGCTGAGAACCGTTCCATTTATCCAGCCAATGACCGTTTTCCACGCCATCTACGCGCTTTGCTTATTGCGCAGGAGACGATCCTTGGCAAGATAAACTCTCCATTGTTTTTAGCCTTTGTTTGGCTGCAAATGAAGAAACAGGACGCTGTGAGTGCTCCCGGATCTATTTTCTTCCAATTGTTCGAATTGTTCTTTTCACACTCCATCCAAAACCAAGATAAAATATTGGCGTCAGATACAGTTTAATGCAAATGGTTTGTAATTCTTCTTGAAATTTGTAAATTGACATTATTTTCCAATAAGCTCCAACACAGCAGAAACTCTCTCTTGAGCCCTGGGCCGCTGCCCCTCCTGCCCACCCCTTGTCCTGGTCCTGATACCAGGGTTCTATCAGAATTCTGGGGTATAAATGGTGGACCATTAACTGAGCTTTTTAATCATCTTCTTCTTCCAATGGGAGACGTTCCTCATTACCGGCAGACAGTTGTGCCTGTTGACATGAAGGGTAGCAAGCGGGGGCGGACTGACCATTTGGAAACTCAGGCACTGCTCGAGGGCTCGGGGTCAGTAGGGGGCCCCATGAGGTGCCCCTGGTACGTTTTTCATAGGCTTTTTTGAGTTTGGGCAAGGACACAGGGGCCCCATGATCCTCTATTGCCCGGGGGCCCCATGAGTTGTCAGTCCGCCCCCGGTAGCGAGGAAGAAGCTGACAACTACAGGCCAGTAAGTTTAACATCGATAGAAGTAACATTAATGGAATATTTCCTGAAAAAGTGAATTTTAAAAACACCGAATGATACAAAGCAGCATGGCTTTCCTGATGTCAGAATAATCAGGTTGAATGTGTTGGAACAGGGTGGTGCTTTGGACAAAGTCTGAAATAAATCTTGAATTCAACAAATGCTTTGATACAATTCCACATAATATGTACATAAAGATTTCTAAGTGCGCACTTAAAGCAACATTAAACCTTCAGGGGTTTTTTTTGTTCTTTTTTTAGTTAAAATAAAAAAAAATTGTATACTTTCCTGCTCTGTGCAGCGGTATTGCACAGAGAAGCCCAGATCCTCCTCTTCTGGGGTCCCCTGCTGGCGCTACAGGTTCCTCCTATTCGGTGGGTGCTTCCAAGGAAAGCCGCTTTCCATGGGGGCACCAGTGTGGGCTTGCTCCCGAGGCAGTTTGTCTGTATCCATTGACATGGACGGGCGGCTTGGCTCTGCCCCTGCTGGCTCAGCACGGCATTTGATTGACAGCAGCGGGAGCCATTCTGCCCCGGGAGGAGGGAGACAGCTGCAGGAGGGGTCACCAGAAAGAGGAAGGAGGTCCTGATTCCTCTATATAGATCTTTATATCACTAGAGGGGTCACCGGCAGGAGGAAGGAGGTCCTGATTCATCTATATAGATCTTTATATCACTAGAGGGGTCACCGGCAGGAGGAAGGAGGTCCTGATTCCTCTATATAGATCTTTATGTCACTAGAGGGGTCACCAGAAAGAGGAAGGAGGTCCTGATTCCTCTATATAGATCTTTATATCACTAGAGAGGTCACTGGCAGGAGGAAGGAGGTCCTGATTCCTCTATATAGATCTTTATATCACTAGGGGGGTCACCGGCAGGAGGAAGGAGGTCCTGATTCCTGTATATAGATCTTTATATCACTAGAGGGGTCACCGGCAGGAGGAAGGAGGTCCTGATTCCTCTATATAGATCTTTATATCACTAGGGGGGTCACCGGCAGGAGGAAGGAGGTCCTGATTCCTGTATATAGATCTTTATATCACTAGAGGGGTCACCGGCAGGAGGAAGGAGGTCCTGATTCCTCTATATAGATCTTTATATCACTAGGGGGGTCACCGGCAGGAGGAAGGAGGTCCCGATTCCTCTATATAGATCTTTATATCACTAGAGGGGTCACCGGCAGGAGGAAGGAGGTCCCGATTCCTCTATATAGATCTTTATATCATTAGAGGGGTCACCGGCAGGAGGAAGGAGGTCCCAATTCCTCTATATAGATCTTTATATCACTAGAGGGGTCACCAGGAGGAGGAAGGAGGTCCTGATTCCTCTATATAGATCCTATCACTAGAGGGGTCACCAGCAGGAGGAAGGAGGTCCTGATTCCTCTATATAGATCTTTATATCACTAGAGGGGTCACCGGCAGGAGGGAGAAGGTCCCGATTCCTCTATATAAATCTTATATCACTAGAGGGGTCACCGGCAGGAGGAAGGAGGTCCTGATTCCTCTATATAGATCTTTATGTCAGTAGAGGGGTCACCGGCAGGAGGAAGGAGGTCCCGATTCCTCTATATAAATCTTATATCACTAGAGGGGTCACCGGCAGGAGGAAGGAGGTCCCGATTCCTCTATATAGATCTTTATATCACTAGAGGGGTCACCGGCAGGAGGAAGGAGGTCCCGATTCCTCTATATAGATCATTATATCACTAGAGGGGTCACCGGCAGGAGGAAGGAGGTCCCGATTCCTCTATATAGATCTTTATATCATTAGAGGGGTCACCGGCAGGAGGGAGGAGGTCCCGATTCCTCTATATAGATCTTTATATCACTAGAGGGGTCACCGGCAGGAGGGGGGAGGTCCCGATTCCTCTATATAGATCTTTATATCACTAGAGGGGTCACCAGGAGGAGGAAGGAGGTCCTGATTCCTCTATATAGATCCTATCACTAGAGGGGTCACCGGCAGGAGGAAGGAGGTCCCGATTCCTCTATATAGATCTTTATATCACTAGAGGGGTCACCGGCAGGAGGAAGGAGGTCCCGATTCCTCTATATAGATCTTTATATCACTAGAGGGGTCACCAGGAGGAGGGAGAAGGTCCCGATTCCTCCATATAGATCTTTATATCACTAGAGGGATCATCGGCTGGAGGAAGGAGGTCCTGATTCCTCTATATAGATCTTTATATCACTAGGGGGGTCACCGGCAGGAGGAAGGAGGTCCTGATTCATCTATATAGATCTGTATATCACTAGAGGGGTCACCAGGAGGAGGAAGGAGGTCCTGATTCCTCTATATAGATCTGTATATCACTAGAGGGGTCACCGGCAGGAGGAAGGAGGTCCCGATTCCTCTATATAGATCTTTATATCACTAGAGAGGTCTCTGGCAGGAGGATGGAGGTTCCGGAGAGATCAGACTACATGCATGGATATATTTTCACTCCTTTCTAGGTTTACTATTAGTAGAAGCAACATCTTCAGCTAAGGGGGGATGGGGCTCAAATCTGACAGGCAATCCCACCATGGCAGAATATTTCAGTAATGTATTTTTTTCTTTTCCTCCAGGCTGGCTTTATCCGGGTGGATCACGACTACGTGGTGAAGTCTGCACAGCTGGCGAAGTCGGGGGGCTGCAAACACTTCAATCTGGAATCTTCCAAGGGAGCCAACAAACAGAGCAGCTTCCTCTACATCCGAGTGAAGGTCAGCTGACGGCGAACCAACCAATGCCGTTTCATGAAATTTTAGGGGACTTAACCCCTTCCCACCGACAGTATGCATGTACTTGTATCTACGCATACAGCCAGCATCACCGTCATGGGCTGGGAGCATGCTCAGTTGTGCACCCCTAGCACTGTGACCACATCACTGGTGACAACTGGGAGCAGGTAGGACAGGGTCTTGATCACATGTTCAGTGTGATAGCCAATCACAGTGATTGGTAAACCATCTACTGCCCCCCCCCCCCCCCCACATTTTAAAATCCCCTTAAAGGGCCGGCTGTCACTGGCAGAAAGGGATTAAGTCGGAGTTCCATTCATCCATTCACCCTGTAAAAAAGTAAAAGTCAGCAGCTACAAAAACTGTATCTGCTGACTTTTAAAAAGCAGCCACTCACCTGTCCCACGATCCCGCGTTGCCCCCGCCGCAGCCCGTTTCACCGGCCGTCCTGTATTCCAGGAGGCCGGCATCCTCAGTGTGGGCACCTGGCTGTGACAGCTTGCGGCTTCACAGCCGGGTACCCTCTGCGCATGCGCATGTGTCTTCTGGGACCTGTCACATGTCCCACAAGACTTCGGGGAGGGAGGGTAGGAGGACAACTTCCGCTTCTGAGCGCCTAGGTGATCCCAGCAGAAGCGGGTAACTGCCAAATTCGGGTACCTGCCCTCCCCCCCTCCCCAAAGGTGCCAATCCTTAATGGGGAGCGGGGGACAACGGCTTAAAATGGAACTTCCCCTTTTGGGAGGAACTCCGCTTTAACCACTTTTTCTGCTGGGACAATTCTTTTTTTCATTTTTCGCAAACATGTCCAAAAGGGCATTATACTTTCATCACTTCCAGTCCGGACACTTCCCCCCCCTTCCAGTCCGGACACTTCCCCCCCTTCCAGTCCGGACACTTCCCCCCCCTTCCAGTCCGGACGCTTTCCCCCCCTTCCAGTCCGGACGCTTTCCCCCCCTTCCAGTCCGGACGCTTTCCCCCCCTTCCAGTCCGGACGCTTTCCCCCCCTTCCTGTCCGGACGCTTTCCCCCCTTCCTGTCCGGACACTTTCCCCCCCTTCCTGTCCGGACGCTTTCACCCCCCCTTCCAGTCCGGACGCTTTCACCCCCCCTTCCAGTCCGGACACTTTCACCCCCCCTTCCAGTCCGGACACTTTCACCCCCCCTTCCAGTCCGGACACTTTCACCCCCCCTTCCAGTCCGGACACTTTCACCCCCCCTTCCAGTCCGGACACTTTCACCCCCCCCCCCTCCAGTCCGGACACTTTCACCCCCCCTTCCAGTCCGGACACTTTCACCCCCCCTTCCAGTCCGGACACTTTCCCCCCCTTCCAGTCCGGACACTTTCCCCCCCTTCCAGTCCGGACACTTTCCCCCCCCCCTCCAGTCCGGACACTTTCCCCCCCCCCTCCAGTCCGGACACTTCCTCCCCCCTTCCAGTCCGGACACTTCCCCCCCCCTTCCAGTCCGGACACTTTCACCCCCCCTTCCAGTCCGGACACTTTCACCCCCCCTTCCAGTCCGGACACTTTCACCCCCCCTTCCAGTCCGGACACTTTCACCCCCCCCCCTCCAGTCCGGACACTTTCACCCCCCCTCCAGTCCGGACACTTTCACCCTCCCTTCCAGTCCGGACACTTCCTCCCCCCCCTCCAGTCCGGACACTTTCCCCCCCTTCCAGTCCGGACACTTTCCCCCCCTTCCAGTCCGGACACTTTCCCCCCCCCCTCCAGTCCGGACACTTTCCCCCCCCCTCCAGTCCGGACACTTCCCCCCCCCCCTCCAGTCCGGACACTTCCTCCCCCCTTCCAGTCCGGACACTTTCACCCCCCCTTCCAGTCTGGACACTTTCACCCCCCCCCCTCCAGTCCGGACACTTTCACCCCCCCTTCCAGTCCGGACACTTTCACCCCCCCTTCCAGTCCGGACACTCCCCCCCCCCCTCCAGTCCGGACACTTTCCCCCCCTTCCAGTCCGGACACTTTCCCCCCCCCCTCCAGTCCGGACACTTTCCCCCCCCCCCCTCCAGTCCGGACACTTCCTCCCCCCCCTCCAGTCCGGACACTTTCCCCCCTTCCAGTCCGGACACTTTCCCCCCCTTCCAGTCCGGACACTTCCCCCCCCCCCCTCCAGTCCGGACACTTCCCCCCCCCCCTCCAGTCCGGACACTTCCCCCCCCCCCCCCCTCCAGTCCGGACACTCCCCCCCCCCCCCCTCCAGTCCGGACACTTCCCCCCCCCCCTCCAGTCCGGACACTTCCCCCCCCCCCTCCAGTCCGGACACTTTCCCCCCCCCCCCCCCGTCCAGTCCGGACACTTTCCCCCCCTTCCAGTCCGGACACTCCCCCCCCCCCCCTCCAGTCCGGACACTCCCCCCCCCCCCCCCCCTCCAGTCCGGACACTTTCCCCCCCCCCTCCAGTCCGGACACTTCCCCCCCCCCCCCCCCCCTCCAGTCCGGACACTTTCCCCCCCTTCCAGTCCGGACACTTCCCCCCCCTCCAGTCCAGACACTTTCCCACCCTTCCAGTCCGGACACTTCCCCCCCCCCCCTTCCAGTCCGGACACTTCCCCCCCCCCCCCTTCCAGTCCGGACACTTTCCCCCCCCCCTTCCAGTCTGGACACTTTCCCCCCCCCCCTTCCAGTCTGGACACTTTCCCCCCCCCCTTCCAGTCTGGACACTTTCCCCCCCCCCCTTCCAGTCTGGACACTTTCCCCCCCCCCCTTCCAGTCCGGACACTTTCCCCCCCTTCCAGTCCGGACACTTTCCCTCCCTTCCAGTCCGGACACTTTCCCCCCCTTCCAGTCCGGACACTTTCCCTCCCTTCCAGTCCGGACACTTTCCCCCCCTTCCAGTCCGGACACTTCCCCCCCCCCCCTCCAGTCCAGACACTTTCCCCCCCTTCCAGTCCGGACACTTCCCCCCCCCCTTCCAGTCCGGACACTTTCCCTCCCTTCCTTTCCAGGCCAATTTTCAGCTTTCAGCACTGTCACACTTTGAATAACAATTGCGCGGTCATGCAACACTGTACCCATATGAATTTTTAGCATTTTTTTGAGACAGATAAAGCTTTATTTTGGTGGTATTTATTCACCGCTGGGATTTTTAATTTGTTTTGCTATGTAAATGAAAAAGTCCCAAAATTTTGAAAAAAAGTGTTTTTCTTATAACATTTTGCAAATAAATAATATTTCATCATAAATCTTGGCCAAAATATATTCCGTTATCTTTTTAGTAACAAAAAAAATAAACCAAATTAGTTTATAACCAAAAATTATAATTTTTAAACTTTTTTTTTTACATTTTCTTTTTTTTATATTATTTATTTATTTTTATATACTGTCACCTGTCACCATGGTGACACTGTACTACTTGTGGGGGGTGATAAAGATTTTTTTTTTTTTTTTTTACACTGATTGCTTTTACACCCATAAAGGCTGTAAAAGCAATCATTTTTCTTTCTCTCTGGCTGCATTCTTGCAGTCATTGAGAACTACTGTGTGAGCTGTGATTGGTCACAGCTTGTCACATGGTACAAGGCTGTTGTGAATGGCCCTGTACCATGTGACCTCTGTGATCATTCACAGATTTCACACGTAGTAAGCAATGATGTCAGAAGTGACATCTTGCTTACTATTCTGCATGTGATCACTGATTGGCCAATCAGTGATCACACGATCGGGACCTCGCACAGAGGTCCCGTACGACGATCGGTGTTCCACTGTGTCCGGAGGACACAGCGGGCACTGGATTGTGGTGCTGCGCGCTCCCAGGGAGCGCGCACAAACAGGAGTCGGGGAGGCCGTTTATAAACAACCACCCACCCCTGCACTGCCACTGTCCGGCGGCCCCGTAGAATAAAATGGTGGCAGCTGCAAGTTTTTAAAAAAAATGTTCATGTTGCACGACATTTGCACAATTAATTATCAATGCATATTTTCAGAGAAAAAAAAAAAACCTAAAAATGAATTTTAGTGCACGCAAGCGTTATATAATATCTGGTTGGAATACTAATAAAAGATGGAAGTTGCATCAAGTAAATAGATACCAAACATGTCAAGCCTTAAAAGGACATGCACCGGTGAAAGGGAGCAAAACATCAGTACCCAAAATGCTTCATAGGCAACACTTTATAAACCTTTACAGGTTATCAGTTTAGAGGTAACCGTGAATTATGGCGCTAGAATGATCGCTCTCACGTGGGTGTGCGCAGTGCTGCCTCTACAAACGTTTTACTTTTTTTTTTTCTCCTGCCAGGCACGGGGTATTATTCTTGGAGGGTGCAGGGAGCCAAGCACAGGGTATTAATCTTGGAGGGTGCAGGGAGCCAGGCACGGGGTATTAATCTTGGAGGGTGCAGGGAGCCAGGCACGGGGGATTAATCTTGCAGGGTGCAGGAAGCCAGGCACGGGGTATTAATCTTGGAGGGTGCAGGGAGCCAGGCACGGGGTATTAATCTTGGAGGGTGCAGGAAGCCAGGCACAGGGTATTAATCTTGGAGGGTGCAGGGAGCCAGGCACGGGGTATTAATCTTGGAGGGTGCAGGGAGCCAGGCACGGGGTATTAATCTTGGAGGGTGCAGGGAGCCAGGCATGGGGTATTAATCTTGGAGGGTGCAGGGAGCCAGGCACGGGGTATTAATCTTGGAGGGTGCAGGGAGCCAGGCACGGGGTATTAATCTTCATAACTGACATTCATATATTTCCTCTCCTGTTATCAGGGAGAAGTCGAAGCTGAAATAGAAGAAATGGGATTTGATCGATACACCATCTTCAGGCCAGCGTGAGTATAAATCTCCCACACCAACTTATAGGCAATCAGCACTGTTGGGGGAGGGGGGAGCTGAGCTGCTGAGTCGATACTGGGGGGGGAGCTGGGCTGCTGAGTCACTGCTGGGAGGGGGGAGCTGGGCTGCTGAGTCACTGCTGGGGGGGGGAAGCTGGGCTGCTGAGTCACTGCTGGGGGGGGGGAGCTGAGCTGCTGAGTCACTGATGGAAGGGGAAGCTGAGCTGCTGAGTAACTGCTGGGAGGGGGAGCTGAGCTGCTGAGTCACTACTGGGAGGGGGAGCTGAGCTGCTGAGTCACTACCTATGGGAGGAGGAACTGAGCTGCTGAGTCCATGCTGGGAGGGGTAGCTGGGCTGCTGAGTCACTGCTTGGGGGGGATGCTGAGCTGCTGAGTGACTGCTGGGAGGGGGAAGCTGAGCTGCTGAGTCACTGCTGGGAGGGGGGGAGCTGAGTTGCTGAGTCACTTCTGAAGGGAGGGTAGCTGCGCTGTAGAGTCACTGCTGGGAGGGGGAAGCTGCGCTGCGAAGTCAATTATGGTGGGAGGAAGGGGGGACGACTGAGCTTCTGGGTCAGTGCTTGGGTTGGGGGAACTAAGCAACTGGTTCCTTTCTGGGAGGTGGGATTTGAGCTGCTGAGACACTACTGGTAAAGGTAGCTGAGCTGCTGGGGTGGGGGGGACAGCTGAGCTGCTGAGCTACTGCCGAGGGGGGGGGGGGGGGGGGCTGAGCTGCTGAGTCACTGCTGGGGGGGGCTGAGCTTCTAAGTCAGTGCTGGGTTGGGGAACTAAGCAACTAAGCTCCTGAATCCTTTCTGGAAGGGGCGATCTGAGCTGCTGAGACACTACTGGTAGGGGAGGTTGAGCTGCTGATGGGGGGCAGCTGAGCGTCTGAGTCACTGCTGGTAGGAGGGAGTTGAGCTGCTGAGAAACTTGGGAGGAGAAGCTGAGCTGCTGAAATACTACCATGAGGGGGAAACTAAGCAGTTCAGTCACTGCTGGGAGGGGGAGCTGAGCTGCTGAGACACTTTGGGGGAAAAGTAAGGGGGAGCAGAGCTGCCGAGTCACTGCTGGGAAGGGGAGCAGAGCTGCAGAGTCACTGCTGGGAGGGGAACTGAGCTGCCGAGTCACTGCTGGGAGGGGGAGCTGAGCTGCCGAGTCACTGCTGGGAGGGGGAGCTGAGCTGCCGAGTCACTGCTGGGAGGAGGAGCTGAACTGATGAATCACTGCTGGGAGGGGGAGCTGAGCTGCCGAGTCACTGATCGGAGGGGGAGCTCAGATTGCTACTTGAAGGACTACAATGCCTCCATAATACCCATAGCATGCCCTCTTCCTCTTTGTACAGCGTCCTCCTTTGTGACCGACAAGAGTCTCGCCCAGCCGAGTGGTTCATCAGGAAGATGATGGCCCCCATATCCTACATGTTCCCTACGGCCTACTCCGTGCCCATCACCACCCTGGTGAAAGCCATGCTGAATAACGCCGCCATCCCGAGCGATAAGAAGGTGGAGCTGCTGGAAAACAAAGCCATTCACAACCTGGGGAAACTGGGCGAGGGCAAGGGCTAAAAGTCACAAGCCGCGCCGCAGCACAGGATTGTGGGTAGACCTACTGCCATCGACCACACTGAGGCATTATGGGTACAGGTCTAGTCAGCGTGACATTTGAGGGTTCTGGCTACACGGGGCCTGGTGGTGCCCCGAGAACACTTTTTTAAAATATTGATGCCCTTTTTTGTACAAGCTCCGCCCCTTGTGGGTTTGTTTTAGGAAGCTTGCCGTCTGCTTCTATTAAAGGACAAGAGAAACCAAAGATGGCTTCATGACTGAACTGCAGGGAGTCTTCTGACTCCTCTAAGTAACCCTTCCTCCTACTTTCATTTGCAAAGTTTGGTCCACGAATGTCCAGAGGTGGTCAGGAGAGGCAAAAAAAAAGACTATTGATAGTGTCACAACAAGGCCCTTGAGCACCGACATCAAAAAGGCCCAAGTACCCCCCCCCCCACCCCTCAGTGCGACACCCTCCCCCCACCCCCCAGCTATGAGCTACTTCAGCAGCTTAGGCTGCAGGCCCAGGGTAGCTGACTCTTCTGCCTATCCCTTGGCCTAGCCCTGCTGCAACCCCTCTCAGTGCTGCTTTCCCCCCTACACCCCTCAGTGCTACAGCCTCCCCCCTACACCCCTCAGTGCTACAGCCTCCCCCCTACACCCCTCAGTGCTACACCCTCCCCCCTACACCCCTCAGTGCTACACCCTCCCCCTACACCCCTCAGTGCTACTTTTCCCCCCTACACCCCTCAGTGCTGCACCCTCCCCCCTACACCCCTCAGTGCTACACCCTCCCTCCTACATCCCTCAGTGCTACACCCTCCCTCTACACCCCTCAGTGCTACACCCTCCTCCCTACATTCCTCAGTGCAACACCCTCCCCCCCACACCCCCTCAGTGCTACACCCTCCCTCCTACACCCCCTCAGTGCTACACCCTCCCTCCTACACCCCCTCAGTGCTACACCCTCCCTCCTACATCCCTCAGTGCTACACCCTCCTCCCTACACCTCTCAGTGCTACACCCTCTCTCCTACATTCCTCAGTGCTACACCCTCTCTCCTACATTCCTCAGTGCTACACCCTCCCCCCCCCCACACCCCTCAGTGCTACACCCCCCCCCCACACCCCTCAGTGCTACACCCTACCCACACACACCCCTCAGTGCTACATCCTCCCTCCTACACCCCTCAGTGCTACACCCTCCCCCCCCCCCACACCCCTCAGTGCTACACCCTCCCTTCTACACCCCTCAGTGCTACATCCCCCCTCCTACATCCCTCAGTGCTACACCTCCCCCCCCACACCCCTCAGTGCTACACCCTCCCTCCTACACCCCTCAGTGCTACACCCTCCCTCCTACACTCCTCAGTGCTACACCCCCCCACACCCCTCAGTGCTACACCCTCCCTCCTACACCCCTCAGTGCTACTTTTCCCCCCTACACCCCTCAGTGCTGCACCCTCCCCCCTACACCCCTCAGTGCTACACCCTCCCTCCTACATCCCTCAGTGCTACACCCTCCCTCTACACCCCTCAGTGCTACACCCTCCTCCCTACATTCCTCAGTGCAACACCCTCCCCCCACACCCCCTCAGTGCTACACCCTCCCTCCTACACCCCCTCAGTGCTACACCCTCCCTCCTACATCCCTCAGTGCTACACCCTCCTCCCTACACCTCTCAGTGCTACACCCTCTCTCCTACATTCCTCAGTGCTACACCCTCTCTCCTACATTCCTCAGTGCTACACCCTCCCCCCCCCCCACACCCCTCAGTGCTACACCCCCCCCCACACCCCTCAGTGCTACACCCTACCCACACACACCCCTCAGTGCTACATCCTCCCTCCTACACCCCTCAGTGCTACACCCTCCCCCCCCCACACCCCTCAGTGCTACACCCTCCCTTCTACACCCCTCAGTGCTACATCCCCCCTCCTACATCCCTCAGTGCTACACCTCCCCCCCCACACCCCTCAGTGCTACACCCTCCCTCCTACACCCCTCAGTGCTACACCCTCCCTCCTACACTCCTCAGTGCTACACCCCCCCACACCCCTCAGTGCTACACCCTCCCTCCTACACCCCTCAGTGCTACTTTTCCCCCCTACACCCCTCAGTGCTGCACCCTCCCCCCTACACCCCTCAGTGCTACACCCTCCCTCCTACATCCCTCAGTGCTACACCCTCCCTCTACACCCCTCAGTGCTACACCCTCCTCCCTACATTCCTCAGTGCAACACCCTCCCCCCACACCCCCTCAGTGCTACACCCTCCCTCCTACACCCCCTCAGTGCTACACCCTCCCTCCTACATCCCTCAGTGCTACACCCTCCTCCCTACACCTCTCAGTGCTACACCCTCTCTCCTACATTCCTCAGTGCTACACCCTCTCTCCTACATTCCTCAGTGCTACACCCTCCCCCCCCCCCACACCCCTCAGTGCTACACCCCCCCCCACACCCCTCAGTGCTACACCCTACCCACACACACCCCTCAGTGCTACATCCTCCCTCCTACACCCCTCAGTGCTACACCCTCCCCCCCCACACCCCTCAGTGCTACACCCTCCCTTCTACACCCCTCAGTGCTACATCCCCCCTCCTACATCCCTCAGTGCTACACCTCCCCCCCCCCACACCCCTCAGTGCTACACCCTCCCTCCTACACCCCTCAGTGCTACACCCTCCCTCCTACACTCCTCAGTGCTACACCCCCCCCCACACCCCTCAGTGCTACACCCTCCCTCCTACACCCCTCAGTGCTACACCCTCCCTCCTACACTCCTCAGTGCTACACCCTCCCCCCCACATCCCTCAGTACTACACTCTCCCTCCTACACCCCCTGGTGCTACCCCACCCCCTCACACACACACACACATTCCTCAGTGCTACACCCTCCCCCACACACCCCTCAGTGCTACACCCTCCCTCCTACACGCCTCGGTGCTACACCTTAGTGGGGACACGAGTTCTGGGGTTCCTCACTGTGGAGTGACTTCCTCTCGCTTCCTGTTTTGGCTATGGGATGGGAAGCGAAAAGAAATCTCCCCAATGGGGAAACAGATGGCAAAAGTAAAGCCCACAGGGGTTCTAACCCTTCCTTTTTCCATTCAAAATGAAAAAGTTTTGTTTTTGGTTCTATTTTAAAGAACAAATGATTACTAAATAATCCTGAAAAACAAAATGTTTCTAGCCAACCCTATTTATCCACCAGACATGTGCCTTTTAATTTACTGTTCTTGATTTTGTGGTGTAAAGGGATTTTCGGGAAGAATTCACTTTATTATTAGAATATATGAATGTACTATATATATGGAATGTATTTTTTTAAATTTTTGCTATTTTTGATTTTACTGTTTAAAGGGATTGAAAGAAGAAACAGTTTATTGTCTTTAATATATGAATATATAATCTATGGAATTTATAACATGGAAATAAAATAAACGGCTAAAACCCTTCAGTCCTGGAGTAAGTCATTGAGCACAAAGCGCCCTCTGAGCGTTCCCACTGATAGGCGCAAATATACAACTCAGGTTTCTGTCTGAGCCCGGGTTCACATATGTGCGGTGCGGCATATCGCATGTGATTCACACCGGAACCGCACCGCACTTCTGTGCCAATCACATGCGATTTGTGTGCGGTGCGGTCAGAGCCGTACATTTTGATTGGCTCTAATCGCACCACACCAAAAACGCGCAGGACCCTTTTTTGGGTCCACACTAGAATCAGATCACATGGGTAACCACACCTATGCGATCCGATTCTGCACATCGCACCGCGTTTTGCGGACCGCTTTTGGGGTGTTGTTAACATACACACCCGCATGGGTTTGCATGAACGGGGTGCGATTCTGATGTGGTGCGTAATTCGCACTGAAAACACAAATTCCGCACTGCATCAGTGTGAACCCGGGCTGAGCGTACTCTATAGGGTCTGTTTATTAAACATTTGATGTCAGAAACATTCCTTCAGGCTGAACTAAATGTTACTGTGTCTTTGAATAGACTGACCGCTGTATCACGGGCTCCATCTAGTGACCAAAACATGGTATGTTTTCTCATTGAGACATTTCAGAATACGATACCGCATTTTGGCCACTAGATGGAGCCGGTGATACAGGAGTCAATCTATTCAAAAACATACAGTGAAATTTCATTCAGTTTATACGTTTTATAGTTAGACCCCCATGTGTGTATATAATATATGTGTGTGTTTTATTTAGTTATATATATATATGTGTGTGTTTTATTTAGTTATACATATATGTGTGTGTGTATATTCTATTGTCACCAGGGGGATCTATTTTACTGCTTTTCTTGTTATTAACAGATTCCATATTACGCAGCAGAACAATGTGATACTTGGCTCTGTATACTCTAAAAGGGGCAGTACTGGGAGGTGGGTAGGGGGCGGAACCAAGTGACGGTGCTCAGAGTTGGGTAGAGGGTGGAGCCAAGTATCGGTGCTCAGAGGTGTGCAAGGGGTAGAACCAAGTGACGGTGCTCAGAGGTGGGTAGGGGGTGGAACCAAGGGACGGTGCTCAGGGGTGGAACCAAGTAACGGTGCTTGGAGGTGGATAGGGAGTGGAACCAAATGATGGTGCTTGGAGGTGGATCCAAGTGACGGTGATCGGAGATGGGTAGGGAGTGGAACCAAGTGTCGGTGCTCGGAGGTGGGTAGGGAGTGGAACCAAGGGACGGTCCTCAGAGTTGGTTGGGGGTGGAACCAAGTGACGGTGCTCGGAGGTGGGTAGGGGGTGGAACCAAGGGACGGTGCTGGGAGGTGGGTAGGGGGTGGAACCAAGTGACGGTGCTTGGAGGTGGGTAGGGGATGGAATCAAGTGACGATGCTCGAAGGTGGGTAGGGGGTGGAACCAAGGGACGGTGCTGGGAGGTGGGTAGGGGGTGGAACCAAGTGACGGTGCTTGGAGGTGGGTAGGGGGTGGAACCAAGTGATGGTGCTCGGAGGTGGGTAGGGAGTGGAACCAAGTGATGGTGCTCGGAGGTGGATCCAAGTGATGGTGCTTGGAGGTGGGTAGGGAGTAAAACCAAGTGGTGGTGCTTGGAGGTGGGTAGGGAGTGGAACCAAGGGACGGTGCTCAGTGTTGGTTGGGGGTGGAACCAAGTGACGGTGCTGGGAGGTGGGTATGGGGTGGAGCCAAGTAACAGTGCTTGGAGGTGGGTAGGGAGTGGAACCAAATGATGGTGCTTGGAGGTGGATCCAAGTGATGGTGCTTGGAGGTGGGTAGGGAGTGGAACCAAGGGACGGTGCTCAGAGTTGGTTGGGGGTGGAACCAAGTGACGGTGCTCGGAGGTGGGTAGGGGGCGGAGACAAGAGGTGACTCAGAAGGGGGGAAGTTCCTGCACCTAAGCCCTGTGTGTATATATATATATATAGAATATGTGTTTATCAGATCACCCTTATGGAAGATCAGGTGCTGAATGCCAACAGGGGCTCTTCCTATAAGAGGAGGAGCTAGGTGGATGCTCTGTTCACATTGTCCAGACGAATAAAGTTACCTCCATTTGCATTTTCTTTGGGGTTAAGTTAGTCTTTTCCTTTGGAATTACTAAGCGAACCTGTTAGTTTTCTCTGAACGAGTCAAAGAAAGGTCTCCCTCTAATGGTAGATTTAGACGGGGGCCTGGACGAGGGGTGGGTGGGAGGGGCGGCTGCCCTGGGCGCAATGGTTCACTGTAGGGATTGGGGCGCCTCCCTTCAATTACAAGGCTGACAGGAGTAGCAACATTGGCATCGCAACTCCTATCAGTCCTCTAAGCTGGAATATTATGACTGGGGATGGAAGGAGGGGAGGGGGGTGCAGTTTGGTAACTTTTCCCCTGGGCACTGGATGACCTTGTCCCAGCACTGGACTTAGAGCCCATTCACACTTGTACGACTTGGGGACCAAAGTGGCATGATAAGTCGCACCCCATGTTTCCCAACAAATACCATTCATACCTGAGCAACTTCGAGTCACATTGACTTGAAAGGAGTTCCTGCCAGGGGTGAACTGACCATTCGGGCGCTGCCTGAGGGCCTGGGGTCAGTAGGGGGCCCCATGAGATGCCCCTGGAACCTCTCATAGGCTTTTTCATAGGCTTTTTTGGGTGTGGTTTGAGTGTGGGTGAGGACACAGGGGCCCCATGATCCCCTATTGCCGGGGGGCCCCATGAATTGTCAGTCCGCCCCTGGTTCCTGCACTACTTTGGTCCGACTTTCATGCAACTTGAGGGCCATAGACTTCAATGTAAACCCTCCACAGTCACATCTGATTGATATACATGCAACTTGTGTGCAATGGCACCACCTGCCTGGAGTTTGCATGTTCTCCCTGTGCCTGTGTGAGTTTCATCTGGGTACTCTGGTTTCCTCCCACCCTCCAAAGACATGATGGGAAGTGAATTTGCTCCTGTCTAAATTTGCCCTAGTATGTGTATGTATGAATGTGAGTTACGGACCTTAGATTGTATGCTCCTCGGGGGCGGGGACTGATGTGAATGTACAATATATATGTAATGCTCTGAGTAAACTGATGGCGTTTTATAAGTACCTGAAATAAATAAAGGGGGCTAACATGCCCCCCTTTGTCATAGCATGGACAGGGGACAGGTCCTCTTTGTGGAGATATTGGGGGTCTTTAAGGACCCCTCTGGCTATCCTGCCCTGCACAGATGGTGTTTGAATAGCTGCATCCTCGGAACCGATGCAATACATGCCACTTCTGGAGAAAAGCAAAGCAGCCACCACCATTGCCTGCTGGGGTGGGGATAGGGGTGGGGTTGGGGCACCACCTGCCTGGAGTTTGCATGTTCTCCCTGTGCCTGTGTGGGTTTCCCCGGGTACTCCAGTTTCCTCCCACACTCCAAAGACATGCTGGGAGGTGAATTGGCTCCTGTCTAAATTGTCCCTAGTATGTGTATGTATGAATGTAAGTTAGGGACCTTAGATTGTACGCTCCTCGGGGGCGGGGACTGATGTGAATGTACAATATATATGTAAAGCGCTGCGTAAATTTACGGCGCTACATAAGTACCTGTAATAAATAATAAATAAATAACTTTGTACAGCGCAAACAACCATCCTTGGTCAAAGCCAAAGTCGCGCTGTAAATTCGCCATCACACGACAAGTGCAAACGGAGCCCAAGACTTGCATCTAAACAGGGGTAGCGGTTGGCCAGCGGCCAAAACGCGGCTCAGCCGTGTATTTTTGCCACCTCCCAACAGCAATGCAGGCCATAGACGAGTCGAAAACCGGCCGTTTTTAAAAAAAAAAAATAAAAAATCGACCAACATTACCACCAACGGTAGAAAAAAATCGGCCGATTTTGCTGATCAGCTGATTTTCCCAGCAATGATGACCGATCATTTTACCGATAAAAAATCTGCGCATGAGCCGTGACCTGCAAGAAGAAAAAGAAGAAAAAAGAACAAAAAAGAATTCCAGTCCGCTATTATATTTTATATGAAAAAGTCTTGCGGTTGCAACAATGTATCCATTTGTATCCATTTTGGATACAGATGGTTTTATTCGGATACAAATAGATACATTGTTGCAACTACAATACTTTTCATATAAAATATAATAGCGGACTGGAATTCTTCTTTTTCTTTTTCTTCTCCATGTTGCCCCCTCTGTACAGTGCGCTGGGAGTGACATACTCCATGTTGCCCCCTCTGTACACTGCGCTGGGTGTGACATACTCCATGTTGCCCCCTCTGTACAGTGCGCTGAGTGTGACATACTCCATGTTGCCCCCTCTGTACAGTGCGCTGGGTGTGCCATACTCCATGTTGCCCCCTCTGTACACTGCGCTGGGTGTGACATACTCCATGTTGCCCCCTCTGTACAGTGCGCTGGATGTGACACTCCATGTTGCCCCCTCTGTACAGTGCGCTGGGTGTGCCATACTCCATGTTGCCCCCTCTGTACACTGCGCTGGGTGTGACATACTCCATGTTGCCCCCTCTGTACAGTGCGCTGGATGTGACACTCCATGTTGCCCCCTCTGTACACTGCGCTGGATGTGACACTCCATGTTGCCCCCTCTGTACAGTGCGCTGGATGTGACACTCCATGTTGCCCCCTCTGTACACTGCGCTGGATGTGACACTCCATGTTGCCCCCTCTGTACACTGTGCTGGGTGTGACATACTCCATGTTGCCCCCTCTGTACAGTGCGCTGGGTGTGCCATACTCCATGTTGCCCCCTCTCTACACTGCGCTGGATGTGACACTCCATGTTGCCCCCTCTGCACAGACAGGTTCTCTCCCAGCTCTGTGTATACCACCATTGGCCGGCAGGTGTCACTCACTGCGCATAGAATTGCCTTTTATAGAGCTGGCTGAGTCACGTGTCCCGCAGAGGATCCGCCCCTCACGTTGTATTCGCTCTCCGATAGAACGCTGGCCGAAACGTCTCATGGCAACAAGAGAAGCCTTCTCTCCCCGCCCATATGATTCAGTGGGCGTGTTCTCGGGAGGGGCTCACAATCCGGATGTCGGTGGGCGGGGCTGCCGGCTGTCACAGGGAAGATGGCGCAGCGCTGGGAGACATGTGAGTGTTCTGGGATAGTCCGGGTTGTGCTGGAACTTGTAGTTCCTCTGTGTCCGGAGCTGTGTCATGGACTGATCGCTGTAGCAGAGACTCCGCCCCGGAGATTTTTTCCCCAACTTGTTGCCTAGCGGATTAAAACGCATCAAAACGCACTACATGCACTTCTGCAGCGCTTGCATGGAAGTGTGATGAACAAAAAAATGCAACATGTTGCATTTAAAAAGCAGTCTTGGAGCCCGGGTTCACATACATGCAGTGCGGTATGTCGCATGTGATTCGCACGGGAACCGCCCCGCATTCCTGCACAGATCACATGCGGTTTGTGCGCGGTGCGTTTTTCATGGCTCAGATCGCATCGCACCGGAAAAGTGCGGGACCCTGTTTTTAGTCCGCACCAGAATCGGGTGTGAGCACCTATGTGATCCGATTCGGAGCATCGCACCGCTTTTCGCAAACTGATTTCTGCAATGGTGTGAATCGAGGGAAAATTATTTATAACTCGCAAACATTTTATATATATAAAACATTTTTTTTTTCCTAGCAAAGACCCCAGAGAATGAAATGGCGATCGTCGCAATGTTACATCACACGCTATTTGCGCAGCAGGTTTTTCAAACGCAATTCAATCACTTAAGGACCGCCCTATAGCAGATATACCGCTACAGGGCGCACCTGTGCGCAGGATCACATATATACACACGTCATTGTGCATGTCTGTGCAGGGGACGCGCGAGAGCTGCGCCGCCATTCGCGGCTGCGGATGTCAATCACCGAGTCCCGGCCAGTAATTACCCGCTGGGGCCCGATGATTACTGAGCATATCCAACGGGGAGGAGGACTGTTTTCTTTACTAACGGTCCTCCTCCGTCAGCTCGGGTGCACAGCCATCCAGAGCAGTGCGAGTCCAGTGAAGCACTCGGACCCCGCCCCCTAGTAATCGCACAGCACAGCCATCCAAAGCAGTGTGAGTAGAGTGAGGCACTCAGACCCCGCCCCCTAGTAATCACACTGCACAGCACAGCCATACAGAGCAGTGTGAGTCCAGTGAAGCACACAGACCCCACCCCCTAGTAACACACCACCCCCTAGTAATCACACTGCACAGCCATCCAGAGCAGTGTGAGTACAATGAGGCACACAGACCCCACCCCCTAGTAATCACACTGCACAGCCATCCAAAGCAGTGTGAGTATAGTGAAGCGCTGAGACCCCACCCACTAGTAACACACACCCCGCCCCCTAGTAATCACACTGCACAGCCATACAGAGCAGTGTGAGTCCAGTGAAGCACACAGACCCCGCCCCCTAGTAACACACCCCACCCCCTAGTAATCACACTGCACAGCACAGTCATCCAGAGCAGTGTGAGTACAGTGAAGCACACAGACCTCACCCCCTAGTAATCACACTGCACAGCACAGCCATCCAGAGCCATGTGAGTATAGTGAAGCACACAGACCCCACCCCCTAGTAATCACACTGCACAGCACAGCCATCCAGAGCAGTGTGAGTCCAGTGATGCACACAGACCCCGCCCCCCTAGCAACACACAGACCCTGCCCCCTAGTAAAACACTCCCTGCACATAGTGACCCCTCACATTAAGCCCTTCCTGTTCAGTGCCGTTACATCCTTCCCCCCCGGACAAGATGTGACGTCATCACGTTGCTCTGGGCCTCCATGACAATAGAGTTTCTCGTCACCTCTATCAGCAGCCGGCCGCACTGTTGGATCATTTCTTGGGTGTGACAGTTTAAAGCTGAGTAACAGCGGTGAGTGGCAGGAGGGGGGGGACGTCCCCTCCCCCGCTACAGAAAGCCATCCAGCGACTGAAAATAAAGATACCGGACAAAATCTACAGCCATAACCCCGATATATACATACCTACATCTACAGTACATTGCCTCAAGTATTGGCCCCGCCCTCCCAATCATGTGATTCAGGTGTTCCAATCCCCTCCCAGTCATGTGATTCAGGTGTTCCAATCCCCTCCCAATCATGTGATTCAGGTGTTCCAATCCCCTCCCAGTCATGTGATTCGGTTGTTCCAATCCCCTCCATATCATGTGATTCAGGTGTTCCAATCCCCTCCATGGACACAGGTGTATACAATCAAGCCCCTAGGCATGCAGACGGCTTCTACAAACATTGGTGAAAGAATGGGTCGCTCTCAGGAGCTCAGTGACTCCAAGCGTGGTCCCGTGATAGGTGGCCACCTGGGCAATAAGTCCATCCGTGACATTTCCTGGCTACTAAATATTCCACGCTCAACTGTTAGTGGGATTATAACAAAGTGGAAGCAACTGGGAACAACAGCCACTCAGCCACCAAGTGGTAGGCCACGTCACATGACAGGGCGGGGTCAGCGCATGCTGAAGCGCACAGTGCGCAGAAGTCACCAACTGTCTGCAGAGTCAATAGCTAAAGACCTCCAAACTTGGTGTGGCCTTCAGATGAGCCCAACAACAGTGCGTAGAGAGCTTCATGGAATGGGTTTCCATGGCCGAGCAGCTGCATCCAAGCCTTCCATCACCAAGTGCAATGCAAAGCATCGGATGCCGTGGTGTAAAGCACGCCGCCACTGGACTCTAGAGCAGTGGAGACGTTCTCTGGAGGGACCAATCACGCTTCTCTGTCTGGCAATCCAATGGACGTGTCTGGGTTTGGCAGTTGCCAGGAGAACGGTACTTGCCTGACTGCATTGTGCAAAGTGTAAAGTTTGGTGGAGGGAGGATTATGGGGTGTGGTTGTTTTTCAGGGGGTGGGCTTGGCCCCCTAGTTCCAGTGAAGGGAACTCTGAAGGTGACATTTTGGACAATTTCATGCTCCCAACTTTGTGGGAGGAGTTTGGGGATGGCCCCTTCCTGTTCCATCATGACTGCCCACCAGTGCACAAAGCAAGGTCCATAAATACATGGAGGAGCCAGTTTGGGGTGGAGGAACTTGACTGTCCTGCACAGAGTCCTGACCTCAACCCCATAGAACACCTTTGGGATGAATTAGAGCGGAGACTGCGAGCCAGGCCTCCTCCCCCGACATCAGTGCCTGACCTGACAAATGTGCTTCTGGAAGAATGGTCCAACCTTCCCATAGACACCCTCCTAAACCTTGTGGACGGCCTTCCCAGAAGAGTTGAAGCTGTTATAGCTGCAAAGGGCGGGGCCAACTCCATATTGAACCCTACGGACTAAGACTGGGGGGCCATTAAAGGTCATGTGCGTGGAAAGGGTGGGGCCAACTCAATATTGAACCCTACGGACTAAGACTGGGGGGCCATTAAAGGTCATGTGCGTGGAAAGGCCGGCCGACCAATACTTGTGGCAATATAGTGTGTGTATTGTGGTTGGCTAGTGGATGAAGATACGTTTACCTGGCGCGTGCCTTTCAGTTGTAGGTGGAGTATGGAGGGAGGGAGGCAGGGCCCCCCGTACACATCTAGGCGTTTGCGATCTCAGGAAGAATCGTCGTCATCCCAAAATTCCTGTGCAAAAAATGACAAATTGCTCCACGCCTGTCCAGGTGCCTTCGTGTTTTCAGTGGCACCAAAACGCGGTTTAATTGCGGCAAACCTTAATGCTCAGAAAGGCGCGGGAGCTTCTTTTTGGAGCAGCAAGCTCCGCCCGACGCGGTGTGTGTGTGTGTGTCGCGGCAGAGCCACGGTGCCATTGAAAACGAATGGCGCCCGGACAAGCGTGCTGCGATTTGTCATTTTTCGCAGAGCATTTCGGGATGGTGGCTATTCTTCCTGATATCGCGAATGCCCAGACGTGGGCGGGGCCTCAGAGTCCCGGGTTCTGTAACAAATCAGAGCCAATGCATATAGTCTGGGAGGGAAAACTGAGCCCCTCCGTCCACATTTCTCATATTGCAGCTTATTATCTCTTAGATGTGGCGGCTGCATTCCTTTTATTTTTAGGCTGTCTTTCACCTGGTGATCCAGTTAGTAAGTCTGTTGTTTTTTCAAAAGCACAAGCTCTCCAGCAGAATGTATCAGTGACCGAGATGAGACAAAACCATTTACCACTGATAGGGGTGCTAAAGCCGGTCCCTGCTGAACCTGGCCAAGATCCGAACCATCTATGGCCGGCTTTACAATGATCAGCTTTTATTATTTATTTATTTTTTATCCCAAAAGGAAAAAAACTTTGACTGTAACTGATATCTGGAGTTTGTTAGTGTATCTAAATCTGCTAGTCCATCTAATACTCACCCCCCCCCTGACTAACAATGCTGCTGCCCAAAGGTGCCCCCTGTGCTCCTTCCTCCAGAATTGTTAGTGTATCTAAATCTGCTAGTCCATCTAATACTACCCCCCCCCCCCCAGACTGACAATGCTGCCCAAAGGTGCCCCTGTGCTCCTTCCTCCAGTATGGAGGTGTGTTGCAGCTTGTTAGTGTATCTGAATCTGCTAGTCCATCTACTACTTCCCCTCCCCCCCCCCCCCCCCCCCGACTGACAATGCTGCTGCCCAAAGGTGCCCCCTGTGCTCCTTCCTCCAGAATGGAGGTGTGTTGCAGCTTGTTAATGTATCTAAATCTGCTAGTCCATCTAATACTCACCCCTCCTTGGAATGCAGACACCACATCTGAGGGATAAGCTGCAATATAGGACATTTTTTCTTAGTTTTGGATTTCATACCGTCAGTGTCCCCAAAGGCGAGATCTTCCCTCACTTCCTGTCCCCGTGACACCTGCACAGGAATAATGGGGAATAGTTGTCTCCAGGACAGCAATGCATTCTAACCCTAAAATGTGTTTTATGTTTTTGTCCGTGTGTCCCCATTGCAGTGAAATCTCATCACTTCCTGTCCTGATAGGAAGTGGGACCAAGTCTCCCCAGTAGGGGGCACAGATGGCCTGAGAGACCCTTCCCTGGTCTGTGTGAAGGAATTGACATTTCCTTTCCCATTTGCAGATGAGGAAGACCTGGATGAGGCTCCAGAGCTGGAAGACTACGAGGACGGGGACGATGCCGCCTGGGAAGACGAGGAATCCGGAGTGCAGCAAGACGTTCGATGCCTGTTCTGTGAGAGGTAAACCCCTCCCCCTGGATGATCCCCCCCAGGGGGCGCCGTGCTGGCCTAGTGCAGTTGATACATCTCCCTGCTGAGATTGAATATCAGCCACATGAGGGGCTTTATGAGCTGGCCTCATGCCTCCTGTGGAATCCAATGATGAGATCTCAGGTGTTCCCAGCTCCGCCCCCTCGCCAATTACTCCAAATCTCTGTCACCCAACACGCAGCCCACCAGCCCCCCTGTGTGCAGCCCGCCGGCCCCCCTGTGTGCATTCGGCTTGCCAACCTGTGTGCAGCCGGCCGGCCAACCTGTGTGTAGCTCGCCAGCCCCCCTGTGTGTAGCTCGCCTGCCCTCCTGTGTGCATTCGGCTTGCCAACCTGTGTGCAGCCGGCCGGCCGGCCAACCTGTGCAGGCCGCCGCCCCCCCCCCCCCCCCGTGTGCGGCCCGCAGGCCGTTCACAGACTTCATTGTTGGGGGTTATGATGATGTTTACTGACACTGATGCTTGGGGTTATTATTTCATTTACTAACACCGATGCTGGGGGCTATTATGACGTTCACTGACACCAATGCTGGGGGTTATTGTTTAGTTTACTAACACCTAATGCTGGGGGTTATTGTTTAGTTTACTAACACCTAATGCTGGGGGTTATTGTGGCGTTCACTGACTTCATTGTTGGTGGGTATTATTGTATTCATTGACACCAATGCTGGGGGTTTATTATGGCATTCACTGACTTTATTGTTGGGGGTTATTATGATGTTTGCTGACACCGATGCTGGGTGTTATTATTGCGTTTGCTGACACCGATGCTGGGGGTTATTATGGTGTTCACTGACACCGATGCTGGGGGTTATTATGGTGTTCACTGACACCAATGCTGGGGGTTATTATGGTGTTCACTGACACCAATGCTGGGGGTTATTATGGTGTTCACTGACACCGATGCTGGGGGTTATTATGGTGTTCACTGACACCAATGCTGGGGGTTTATTATGGCATTCACTGACTTTATTGTTGGGGGTTATTATGATGTTTACTGACACCGATGCTGGGTGTTATTATTGCGTTTGCTGACACCGATGCTGGGTGTTATTGCGTTTGCTGACACCGATGCTGGGGGTTATTATGGTGTTCACTGACACCGATGCTGGGGGTTATTATGGTGTTCACTGACACCGATGCTGGGGGTTATTATGGTGTTCACTGACACCGATGCTGGGGGTTATTATAGTGTTCACTGACACCGATGCTGGGGGTTATTATGGTGTTCACTGACTTCATTGTTGGGGGTTATTATGGTGTTCACTGACTTCATTGTTGGGGGTTATGATGATGTTTACTGACACCGATGCTGGGGTTTTTTATTGCGTTTGCTGACACCGTTGCTGGGGGTTATTTTTTCGTTTGCTGACACCAATGCTGGGGGTTATTTTTTCGTTTACTGACACTGATGCTGGGGGTTAATATTGCACCCACTGACACCAATGTTGTCATTGTACGTCAGCTTCTTCAGAGTGAATTGTAGTTTACTGCAAAAAATGCAGCAGGATCAACATATTTGAATATTTGGTATGTTGAGGTGCGAAAATGCAGTACTGTTGAGTGGCCCTTGGGAGGTGTCGGGGGTGGGGGGCCCTCTATAGTTTTCTAGTTGGCCATCATTGCCCTAAATAATACTTTTGTCTCGTATATCTTACAGGATCTTCCATTCACCAGAAGAAACCTTCCACCACTGCCAGGAGCAGCATCAGTTCAGCCTCCGCCAGTTTGTCTCCACACACGGTACGGTCAGCCTGGTCACTTGTATGGGGCCCTAAAAGGGTGCCACCCCCATCCCCACCCCCACCCCCAAGCAGCAGGCAACTGTGGTGGCTCCTTGGCTTTTCCCCAGAAACGGCATGTATTGCATCGGTTCCGATGTAGGTGAGGATGCAGCTATTCAAACACCATCTGTGCAGGGCAGGACAGCCATAGGGGTCCTTGAAGACCCCTAGTGTCTCTACAAAGAGGACCTGTCCCCTGCCCATGACATAGGGGTGCATGTTAGCCCCCCTTATTTATTTCAGGTACTTATAAAGCGCCATCAGTTTACTCAGCGCTTTACATATATATTGTACATTCACATCAGTCCCCGCCCCCGAGGAGCGTACAATCTTCTCCCCCCCCTGGTGATGGTCATCAGAAATCTTCTTCTGTGTTGCAGGTCTGGACTTCTACGGCTACATAAAGTTCATCAATTATGTCCGCTTTACGGTAAGTACGTTTTTATCACCTCCGAGCGTTTATTATACAGCCAGGACTTTTCATATTTAATGTTTAACCCTTCTGTTGCCAAAGCCATTTTTGTGGGTTTTTTTTTGTTTGTTTGTTTTTTACACGTATTAAAAATATCATTTTAGACATGAAGATTACATAAATTCCCCCAAACACATTTTCTGAAAGCAGAGACCCTAGAGCAGCTAGTCTCAACCAGGGTGCCTTGAGGCTTCTTCAGGGCCCCTTGAGGCTTCTTGAGGGGCGCCTTGAGGCTTCTTGAGGGGCGCCCTTAGGCTTCTTGAGGGGCGCCCTGAGGGTTCTTGAGGGGCGCCCTGAGGCTTCTTCAGGGGCGGGGGCGCCTTGAAGCTTCTTCAAGGGCCCCTTGAGGCTTCTTCAGGGGCCCTTTGAGGCTTCTTCAGGGGCCCCTTGAGGCTTCTTCAGGGGCGCCTTGGCAAAATGTCTAAAAATGTACACGTGTAAAAATATCATTTTAGACATGAAGATTACATAAATCCCCCCCAAACATATTTTCTGAAAGCAGAGACCCTAGAGCAGCTAGTCTCAACCAGGGTGCCTTGGAGTGTCTTGAGGCCTCTTCAGGGGCACCTCGAGGCCTCTTCAGGGGCGCCTCGAGGCTTCTTCAGGGGCGCCTTGGCAAAATGTCTAAAAATTTACACGTGTAAAAATATCATTTTAGACATGAAGATTACATAGAGACTCTAGAGCAGCTAGTCTCAACCAGGGTGCCTTGGGGCACCTTGAGGCTTCTTCAGGGGCGCCTTGAGGCTTCTTCAGAGGTGCCTCGAGGCCTCTTCAGGGGCGCCTCGAGGCCTCTTCAGAGGCGCCTCGAGGCCTCTTCAGGGGCGCCTCGAGGCCTCTTCAGGGGCGCCTCGAGGCCTCTTCAGGGGCGCCTCGAGGCTTCTACAGGGGCGCCTCGAGGCCTCTTCAGGGGCACCTCAAGGTTTTTTCAGGGTTGCCTGGAAGCTTCTTCAGGGGCGTCTTGAGGCTTCTTCAGGGGCACCTTGAGGCTTCTTCAGGGGCACTTTGGCAAAATGTCTTCAAATGTCCCAAAACTTGTATACAAGCCAGCGGGTGGAACAATTCTCAAGAAAATTATATAATGAGGCTGGCCATTCGTTATACAAATTTCTTGAGATTTTTTTGCTTTAGATTTACCAAAAACCATATAATATGAGGTCAAACCCAAACAACACTTTCAGTTGTATCCAATCAGGCCGGCCCTTGTGCTACATAGTTGAAGGTAAATCTAAAGGAAATTGAGCAGAAAATTGTAAGAAAATTGTATAGTGTATGGGCAGCCTGGGTTCTCCATAGGTGATGATATAAAAGCCCCTACAGGTTATCAGTTTAGAGCTAACCGTGAATAATGGGCCAAGAATTGAGAATTGATTTATTTGTTTTATTTATTTTTTTGTGCATAGGCTCCCCAGACCGGCATGTTTATATGTTGGTATGTGTGTGGGGGTGGAACTCCTCCACTTAACCTCCTCCTTTGCACTTGCACAGTGCATACAATCCACCACCCACTCCGACGGTAATATCCTTGATCTTGTCTTCTCCAACCGCTGCGCTCCCCACAACCTCACTAACACCCCCTTCCCTCTCTCTGACCACAACCTGATCACCTTCTCTATCTCCTCTTCCTCCAACGCCTACCCCTCCAAATGTCACACTACTACCAGCCGTAACCTCCGCAACCTTAACCCTGCCTCCCTCCACTCCGCAGTTGATCAACTCCATGACCGCATCCTCCCCCTGTCCTGCCCCGACTTGGCTATGACCGCCTACAACAATGCGCTGTCAACCGCCCTTGACTCACTAGCGCCTTTAACCACACGCAACATCAGACCCCGACCGCTCCAGCCCTGGCAGACTGATCACACCAAAACCCTCAAACGACACAGTCGTGCCCTGGAGCGACTATGGCGCAAAACCAAATCCCAACAAGCCTTCACCCGATACAAATCTGCCTTCCGCACCTACACCTCCTCCCTCCATGCTGCCAAACAAGCCTACTTCCTGACCCTCATCAAGGTCCTCTCCTCCAATCCTCGCCGACTCTTCTCCACCTTCAACTCTCTACTCTCGCCACCCCCACCTCCACCCAGCACCTCACTCACTGCCCTTGAGATTGCCAATCACTTCAAAAACAAGATTGACACAATTCGCAAGGACATTGCCGCAACTCACACGCCTTCTCAACCCGTCCCCTCTCACACAGCTACCCCCTCATCCCCCCTCCCCCTCGACATAACCCACAGGGACTTCGTCGCTGCTCAAACTCCCTCCAACCCCCTTCCCCCTCACTCAGCTACCCCCTCTACACCCCTCTCCCACGGCCCCACCACTGCTCTGACCTCCTCTCCCACCCCACCCTACATTCCTCATACTGAAGCTCCCCCAACACTCCGCACCTTTGACCTTACTACCATCGAAGAAGTCTCCAAGATCCTCTCTGATGCCCGCCTCACCACCTGCCCCCTTGACCCTATCCCCACACAACTCCTACAACCTCCCTCCCCCTCCATCCTATGCTCCCTCACCCACATCTTCAATCTCTCCCTCTCCTCCGGCACTTTCCCTTCCCCTCTGAAACATGCACACATCACCCCCATACTTAAAAAGCCCTCCCTGGACCCCAATGACCCGAACAACCTCAGACCCATCTCCCTGCTCCCATTTACATCTAAACTCCTCGAGCGCCTAGTCTACACCCGCCTATGCTCTCACCTCAACGACAACAACCTCCTCGATCCCCTACAGTCCGGCTTCCGTCCCCTACACTCCACCGAAACTGCCTTACTCAAACTCTCCAACGACCTGCTAACCGCCAAAGCTAATGGCCACTATTCAGTGCTCCTACTCCTTGACCTCTCTGCGGCCTTCGACACAGTCGACCACCCCCTCCTCCTCAAAAAACTACACTCCCTCGGCCTCAGAGATTCTGCTCTCTCCTGGCTCTCATCCTACCTGTCACAACGCTCTTTCAGCGTTACCTATAATGCCACCACCTCCCTCTCACTCCCCCTCTCTGTTGGGGTCCCTCAAGGCTCTGTCCTCGGGCCCCTTCTCTTCTCCATCTACACCTCCTCCCTTGGCCAACTCATACACTCTCACGGCTTCAACTACCACCTCTATGCCGACGACACACAAATCTATCTCTCAACCCCCCACCTCACCCCCTCGGTCTCCGCCCGAATCACACACCTGTTGAGCGACATATCAGACTGGATGTCGCTCCACTTCCTTAAACTGAACCTCTCCAAAACCGAGTTTCTTGTCTTCCCCCCAGCCCGGACACCACCCCCCATTGACTTCTCCATCATGTCCAACAACGCCACCATCAAACCCGTCCCGCAGGCCAGAGTACTTGGTGTCATTCTGGACTCCAACCTATCCTTCCAGCCCCAAGTCCAATCTTTAACAAACTCGTGCAGACTCCACCTCCGCAACATCGCCAAAATCCGCACGTTCCTAACTCCAGAAACCACTAAACAGCTCATCCACTCCCTCATCATATCACGACTCGACTACTGCAACTCCCTCCTCACTGGCCTGCCTCGCCGCTGGCTATCCCCGCTTCAGTCCATCCTGAATACGGCTGCCAGACTCATTCACCTTTCCAACCGCTCCATTTCCGCCACCCCCTCTGCCAATCCCTCCACTGGCCTCCTCTCAGTGTCCTCCACCCCCCTTTGCCAATCCCTCCACTGGCTTCTGATTGCGCAACGGATGAAATTTAAAATCCTAACACTGACGTACAAAGCCGTCCACCATACTGCCCCGAACTACATCACTGACCTAATATCCAAGTACCGCCCAGCACGCACACTCCGCTCCTCACAAGACCTCCTTCTCTCTAGTTCCCTGGTCTCCTCCTCCCATGCCCGCCTCCAGGACTTCTCCAGGGTGTCACCCATCCTCTGGAACTCCCTGCCCCAACCCATCAGATTATCACCTACTCTCCTCTCCTTTAGGCGCACCCTGAAAACCCATCTCTTCAGGGAAGCCTACCCCACCCCCTGCTAACTTGCCTCCCTCCTCCACTCTTCCTACCACTCCATCCCCCACAGCTATTCCTCCTGTACCACCATCCCCTCCCTCCTAGATTGTAAGCTTGAAAGAGCAGGGCCCTCGATCCCCTCATGTTTTGCATTGTATTGGTATTGTTCTGTCACATGTTCTGTCCCCCTCTGTAATGTACAGCGCTGAGCGAACTATTGGCGCTTTATAAATACTGTATAATAATAATAATAATAATAACTGCTCAAAAATGTTTTTGGTGTAACTGTACTTTTTAAAAAAAAAAAAAAAAATTTTCACAAAATTTTTAAAAAAGGTGCATCATCCCTTACATGATGCTTTTTTGAGCCGCTGCGCTTTTGGAAAGGGTCGGGGACTTTTTTTTTTTAAATGCAAATTGTTGCGTTTTTGGTTCAATAGACTTCAATAGACACGCTGCAGAAAACACATGTAGTGTGTTTTTGCCACATTTTTGATGTGTTTTGCATTTTTAATCTGCCCAGCAACATGTTGGGTAAAAAAAAAAAAAGTCAAGACATGCAAAAGCATCAAAAAACGCGTCAAAAATGTGCAGGCCAAAACGCACTGTAGAACGGACAAGACGCAAACTGCGTTGGTGTGAACCAGGAGTGAAATGCATTAAAGACGCATCAAAAATGCACGTTGTGTTTTTAATCTGCCCCGTAGCAAGTTGGGGGAAAAAAAAAATAAAAAGCATAAAAAACTAGTCAAAAACGTGTATGCACTGCAAAATGGACAAAACGCAAATGGCGTTGGTGTGAACCAGGCCTGAAATGCATTAAAAACGCAGCAAAAATGCATCAGAAACACTTGTGTTGCGTTTTTGATGTGTTTTTGATTTTTTTAATCTGCCCAGCAACAAGTTGGTCAAAAAACAAAAAGAAATTTAATAAAGCGTCAAAAACGTGCGTGCAAAACGCAAACTGCATTGGTGCGAAAGAGAGAGAAAATTAAAAAATCACGTGAAATGTGGCGAAAACGGACAAAAACGCAAACGGCGTTGGTTTAAACCAGGCCTGAAATGCATTGAAAACCCATCAAAAATGCACGCGTGTTGCTTTTTTTTTTTTTTTTTGCCACATGACCTATGAAAACCGCACCCTAAACGTGGTAAAATCACGAATAAAGTCGCCGTTTTCAGAGACCATTATTGGCACTTTTTCCTATTGCCGCTATTTTTGGCTGATACATTTAGGCTGCCAATATATCAGTGCATCCCTAGTCTCTGTTCTTCTCTATGCAAGTCAGGCTGATCTTGGCGGGTGGGAGGGGCTAGCACGGTGCTGTACATAGCGTCCTGAAAACAGCTTATGGTTGGATGTCGCAGTGATCACCTGACGGGGGGCCCATCCTACCAGCTTCTGACTATTTCTCGGGGATTGTGGGTTGTCAGGTACGGGTGCTAGAGGCACGTCACTGAGCGCGCTCCTAGAACAAAGGAGGTATTGATACGTGGTGGCGCGCCATCACGCCGTTCAGTCCCACTTCCATGCTGCCACAGATATGCGTAGATCTGGCAGGACGGGGTTAATGGGACGGTAACCCGCGTGACTTACATTGTTACATTGCAAGTATCCGGGAAATTCATTTTTTGCAACATTTTCCATCATTATTTTTTTTTTTTCGTTTTTTTTCCTCGTCTCCTCAGAACTGTACGGCCGACAGTCTACGAAGTATCGGCAGCCCGAAGCCTTGGGATCAGGACGACTTCTTCAAGCCGGTGATTGAGGACGACTTGCTGCTGCAGTACGGTGAGCGGTCGTTTTTCTTGGCTTTGCAACATCCAGAAATGGTCACTGCGGCGATACGGAGAGAACGCACAAACGCCAAAAAAACGAATAAATACAATAGGTCGAAAAAAAAAGGTCAATATTAACCACTTCAGTGCCGGGAACTCCCCCCCCCCCCCCCCTCCTGCCCAGGACAACTTTCAGCGCTGTTGCACTTCAATGACAATTGTGCGGTCATGCGACACTGTACCCATAGGAGAATTTTCATTGTTCGCACAAATAGAGCTTTCTTTTGGTGGTATTTAATCACCACGGGAAGGGGGGGGGGGTATTTTTTTGTTAAACAAAAGAGACAGTTTTGAAATAAAATGTTTTTCTGTTATAAAATTTTGCAAATAATTGTTTTTCAGAAATTTAGGCCGAGATGTATTCTGCTGCATTTCTTTGGTGACAATAACTCAGATCGAGTTTTATTATTTAGTCTGTAGGAATGTTATAGAGACCATAAACTATGGGAAAAATCTGAAAATCAATCAATCCTGAAGTACTGACGGCCCATCTCATTTCTTGAGGCCCAAAAATGTCAGGACAGTACAGATATCCCCCAAATGTCAGGACAGTACAGATATCCCCCCAAATGTCAGGACAGTACAGATATCCCCCCAAATGTCAGGACAGTACAGATATCCCCCCAAATGTCAGGACAGTACAGATATCCCCCAAATGTCAGAACAGTACAGATATCCCCCAAATGTCAGGACAGGACAGATATCCCCCCAAATGTCAGGACAGGACAGATATCCCCCCAAATGTCAGGACAGGACAGATATCCCCCCAAATGTCAGGACAGGACAGATATCCCCCCAAATGTCAGGACAGGACAGATATCCCCCCAAATGACAGGACAGATATCCCCCCAAATGTCAGGACAGGACAGATATCCCCCAAATGTCAGGACAGGACAGATATCAACCAAATGTCAGAACAGTACAGATATCCCCCAAATGTCAGGACAGGACAGATATCCCCCAAATGACCTCTTTTTGGAAAGTAGACAGTCCAAGGTATTTAGTAGGAGGCATGGCGAGTTTTTTGAAGTTGTAATTTGTCACAATTTATTTATTTTTTTTACATCCTGTCACCAGAGCAGTACAGCCTCATATAACTGGTGTGGCTGTGATCAGAGACACTGGTGACAAAAAGAAAAAAAAAATACACACACACTTGCCACAAGTATTGTCCCCGCCCTCCCAATCATGTGATTCAGGTGTTCCAATCCCCTCCATGGACACAGGTGTATACAATCAGCCCCTAGGCATGCATACTGCTTCTACAAACATTGGTGAAAGAATGGGTCGCTCTCAGGAGCTCAGTGACTCCAAGCGTGGTCCCGTGATAGGTGGTCACCTGGGCAATAAGTCCATCCGTGACATTTCCTGGCTACTAAATATTCCACGCTCAACTGTTAGTGGGATTATAACAAAGTGGAAGCCACTGGGAACAACAGCCACTCAGCCACCAAGTGGTAGGCCACGTCACATGACATGGCGGGGTCAGCGCATGCTGAAGCGCACAGTGCACAGAAGTCACCAACTGTCTGCAGAGTCAATAGCTAAAGACCTCCAAACTTGGTGTGGCCTTCAGATGAGCCCAACAACAGTGTGTAGAGAGCTTCATGGAATGGGTTTCCATGGCCGAGCAGCTGCATCCAAGCCTTCCATCACCAAGTGCAATGCAAAGCGTCAGGTGCCGTGGCGTAAAGCACGCCGCCACTGGACTCTAGAGCAGAGCAGACATGTCCTCTGGAGTGACCAATCACACTTCTCTATCTGGCAATCTGATAGACATGTCTGGGTTTGGCGGTTGCCAGGAGAACAGTACTTGCCTGACTGCATTGTGCCAAGTGTAAAGTTTGGTGGAGGGGGGATTATGATGTGGGGTCGTTTTTCAGGGGTTGGACTTGGCCCCCTAGTTCCAGTAAAGGGAACTCTTAAGGCGACATTCTGGACAATATCATGCTCCCAACTTTGTGGGAGGAGTTTGGGGATGGCCCCTTCCTGTTCCAACATGACT
>NW_028320605.1:0-75110 GCF_062004578.1 Staurois parvus
CGCTGAGCAAACTGTTGGCTCTATATAAATCCTGTATAATAATAATAACATCAAGCAGATCTACGATAATGAAGGACTTTGTATCTGTCCTGAGTTATCTCCTGAAGACCACCAACCAGTGAAGCAGAAACTCTACAGACAATGGTAAGAAAGGTAACAAAGAGAAGATGGTTTGGTTGGGATGGAGCTCTCCCCTCCCGTGTGTTCCTACCTGTCCGTCCCGAGTTGTAGAAGACACTGAGCTGTGTTTTGTGACACCGTTAGACTCTCATATGAACAAGGAAATCCTATGCAAATCACTCAAGTTCACCAAGGTGATGCCTGAGGCTGTGCAGGGCTACAATGGAGTCACTCACCCTCCCATTGACAACCTGATAAGGAGTCACTCGCCCTCCCATTGACAACCTGATAAGGAGTCACTCGCCCTCCCATTGACAACCTGATAAGCATCATACATTCCAGACTCCAAAGAAATTCTCACCTTGATGACATGGGAAAGTTAAAGGATCACTGAACCTTGGATGGTGGGGAGAGGGATTAGAACCCCTGTTGGGTGTTGATTGCTGTCTGTGGCCCCCCCTCCCCATTACAGAGATTCCTTCTCTCTTATTTTCCTGTTTACTGTTGTCAAAAATGAAGAAAAATCCCAAATTTTAGGTTGTCACCAGAACAGGAATAGAAGGGAAATCTTTCCATGGGGATGTTACTTCTGGGAACACCTTGGGATTCCCTCTCACGTCCTGTTTGATAATTTTTTTTATAGCGCAAAAAAGACTGACAATTTTGAAAAACAAAAACAAAATTTTTCTCTTTTTGCTATTAAACATGTCCAGTAAAAAAAAAAATTAAAAAATCAAAATTTCCTAATAAATTTTGGCCAAAATGTATTCTGCTCCGTGTCTTTGCTGAAAAACAATCCCAATACGTGTAAATGAATTGGTTTACGTGAAAGTTATAGCGTTTACAAATGGCGGTATAGATACTGGGATTTTAATTTTTTTTATACTACAAGTAATGGCGGTGATCAGCTAATTATAGCGGGACTGCTGCAGGCATTCTGACACTGGGGGGGAACTGACTTGGTGTCACTGACATCCCCAGTGACACCAGTACAGTGATCAGTGCTAATAAAAAGCACTGATCACTGAGGATTTCCCCCTCCTTCCTGACCAGGCCAATTTTTGTGATACGGTGCTACATTGCTTTAACTGACAATTGCGCGGTCATGCAACGCTGCAGCCAAATGAAATTTATGTCCTTTTTTCCCACAAACAGAGCTTTCTTTCGGTGGTATTCCATCGCCTCTGCATTTTTTATTTTATGCGCTATAAACAAACAAACCTGACAATTTTGAGATAAAAAAATATTTTTGACTTTTTGCTATTAAACATGTCCAGTAAAAAAATTAAAAAAATCAAATGTCATCATAAATTTCGGCCAAAATGTATTCTGCTCCGTGTCTTTGCTAAAAAAAATCCCAATACATGTAAATTAATTGGTTTAAGTTAAAGTTGTAGTGTCTACAAATGGCGGTATAGATACTGGAATTTAAATTTTTTTTATACTTCAAGTAATGGCGGTGATCAGCGACTTACAGCGGGACTGCGGCGGGCATTCTGGCACTAGGGGGAACTGACTTGGTGTCACTGACATCCCCAGTGACACCAATACAGTGATCAGTGCTAATAAAAAGCATTGACACTGTACTAATGACACTGAGCAGGAAGGGGTTAACATCTGGAGCCATCAAAGGGTTAACTGTGTGTGCTTTGCTCCCTGAAGAGTTGATTGTGGCCAGCTCATTGGATTGCTGTAGGAAAGTCCTGGATTCTTTCTTGGATACACAGAATATAACTGGATATAACATTTATAGGTAAAGGTGATCCAGGGAATATCTGATTGCCTCTCGGGGGATCAGGAAGGAATTTTGTTCCCCAGCAGGAGCAAATTGGACCGTGCTTTGCGGTGGTTTTTGCCTTCCTCTGGATCAGCTGTGGGTGTAGGATTATAACTTCTTTTCTTTAATGGTTGAACTGGATGGACTTTTGTCTTTTTTCAGCCAGACTATCTATGTAACTATGTACTAAGGAGACGTGCTGTGCAGAGAGATACAAAGCAGCATGTCCTTGCAGACAGGAGAGAGACCTGTTATGTTTACAGACAGCTCTCTCCCCTGTCTGCTGCATTGGCGATCACCAGGTGCCGGTGGGGAATCTCCATCTGGGAGGTGGTGATTAACATCCCTAGCCGGCAATGGCGTGCTCGCCCTACTCAGAAATTCAAATCACGTGTATATATATATATATATATATATATATATATATATATATATATATAAATATATACATGATTTTGCGCAGCCCTGCCTCCCTGTAGCAGAACTTCTATTATAGGGCGGTGGGAATCTACAAAGAAAAAATGAAAGGCAAACACTAAAATGACCTCATGGAATCCCAAGCGGCGCACCAACCGTTGTAACGTGTTTTTCAAGACTCCTCTCTCAGGAACCGAAAGAAGCTCCGTGCTAATGAGTTACTTCATCTCCCTCCAGAACTGCCTTCTGCAGACCACCAAATAATCATGCAAAGAACATCTCTGTTTTCACATACAGGAAGCAGAAACTACAGACGATGGTAAGAAATGTAACAAAAAAGAAGTCTCTGTGGGTGGGATGGAGCTCTCCCCTCCGGGGTGTCCCTACCTGTTCCTCCTGTTCTCTCCTACCTGTCAGTCCTGTGTTGTAGAAGACACTGAGCTGTGTTCTGGGACATATGAACAAGGAAATCCTAGGACAGTCATTCATGATCACCAACCAGCTGCCTGAAGCTGTGTAGGGTTACACCCTCCCCATACCAGCCTCATAAGCATCATAAAATGCAAATATTCCCCAGAAGAAATACTCAACAAATTCTCACTAAAGCCGGCCATAGATGGATAGATGGTTAAATAGTTTGGCTGAAAAGAGACAAACGTCCATCCAGTTCAACCATAATCCTACACCCACAGCTGATCCAGAGGAAGGAAAAAACCCAGCAAAGCACGATACAATGTGCTCCTGCAGGGAAACAATTCCTTCCTGATCCCCCGAGAGGCAATCGGATATTCCCTGGATCAACTTTACCTATAAATGTTATATCCAGTTATATTCTGTGTATCCAAGAAAGAATCCAGGACTTTCCTACAGCAATCCACTGAGCTGGCCACAATCAACTCTTGAGGGAGTCTATTCCACATTTTCACAGCTCTTACTGTGAAGAAACCTTTCTGTGTTTGGAGATTACATTTCTTTTCTTCCAGAAAGGAGTGCCCCCTTGTCCTCTGTGATGACCTCAGGGTGAATAACTACACCGAGCTCACTATATGAACCACTGATGTATTTATACATGAAGATCATATCCCCCCTTATGTATTATACATGGAGATCATATCCCCCCTTATGTATTATACATGGAGATCATATCCCCCCTTATGTGTTATACATGGAGATCATATCCCCCTTATGTATTATACATGGAGATCATATCCCCCCTTATGTATTATACATGGAGATCATATCCCCCCCTTATGTATTATACATGGTGATCATATCCCCCTTATGTATTATACATGGAGATCATATCCCCCCTTATGTATTATACATGGTGATCATAGCCCCCCCCTTATGTATTATACATGTAGATTATATCCCCCCTATGTATTATACATGGAGATCATATCCCCCCTTATGTATTATACATGGTGATCATATCCCCCCTTATGTATTATACATGGAGATCATATCCCCCCTTATGTATTATACATGGAGATCATATCCCCCCTTATGTGTTATACATGGAGATCATATCCCCCTTATGTATTATACATGGAGATCATATCCCCCCTTATGTATTATACATGGAGATCATATCCCCCCCTTATGTATTATACATGGAGATCATATCCCCCCTTATGTATTATACATGGTGATCATAGCCCCCCCCTTATGTATTATACATGGAGATTATATCCCCCCTATGTATTATACATGGAGATCATATCCCCCCTTATGTATTATACATGGTGATCATATCCCCCCCTTATGTATTATACATGGAGATCATATCCCCCTTATGTATTATACATGGAGATCATATCCCCCTTATGTATTATACATGGAGATCATACCCCCCCTTATGTATTATACATGGAGATCATATCCCCCCTTATGTATTATACATGGAGATCATATCCCCCCTTATGTATTATACATGGAGATCATATCCCCCCTTATGTATTATACATGGTGATAATATCCCCCTTATGTATTATACATAGAGATCATATCCCCCCTTATGTATTATACATGGTGATCATATCCCCCTTATGTATTATACATGGAGATCATATCCCCCCCTTATGTATTATACATGGAGATCATATCCCCCTTATGTATTATACATGGAGATCATATCCCCCCTTATGTATTATACATGGAGATCATATCCCCCCCTTATGTATTATACATGGAGATCATATCCCCCCTTATGTATTATACATGGAGATCATATCCCCCCTTATGCATTATACATGGAGATGATATCCCCCCTTATGTATTAAACTTAGAGATCATATCCCCCCTTATGTATTATACATGGAGATCATATCCCCCCTTATGTATTATACATGGAGATCATATCCCCCCCTTATGTATTATACATGGTGATCATATCCCCCCTTATGTATTATACATGGTGATTATATCCCCCCTTATGTATTATACATGGAGATCATATCCCCCCTTATGTATTATACATGGAGATCATATCCCCCCTTATGTATTATACATGGAGATCATATCCCCCTTATGTATTATACATGGAGATCATATCCCCCTTATGTATTATACATGGAGATCATATCCCACCTTATGTATTATACATGGTGATCATATCCCCCCTTATGTATTATACATGGAGATCATATCCCCCCTTATGTATTATACAAAGAGATCATATCCCCCTTATGTATTATACATGGAGATAATATCCCCCCCTTATGTATTATACATGGTGATCATATCCCCCTTATGTATTATACATGGAGATCATACCCCCCCTTATGTATTATACATGGAGATCATATCCCCCTTATGTATTATACATGGAGATCATATCCCCCCCTTATGTATTATACATGGTGATCATATCCCCCCCTTATGTATTATACATGGAGATCATATCCCCCCTTATGTATTATACATGGAGATCATATCCCCCCTTATGTATTATACATGGAGATCATATCTCCCCCTTATGTATTATACATGGAGATCATATCTCCCCTTATGTATTATACATGGAGATCATATCCCCCTTATGTATTGTACATGGAGATCATATCCCCCTTATGTATTATACATGGAGATCATATCCCCCCTTATGTATTATACATGGAGATCATATCCCCCTTATGTATTATACATGGAGATCATATCCCCCTTATGTATTATAAATGGAGATCATATCTCCCCCTTATGTATTATACATGGAGATCATATCTCCCCTTATGTATTATACATGGAGATCATATCCCCCTTATGTATTATACATGGAGATCATATCCCCCTTATGTATTATACATGGAGATCATATCCCCCCTTATGTATTATACATGGAGATCATATCCCCCCTTATGTATTATACATGGTGATCATATCCCCCCTTATGTATTATACATGGTGATCATATCCCCCTTATGTATTATACATGGAGATCATATCCCCCCTTATGTATTATACATGGAGATCATATCCCCCCTTATGTATTATACATGGAGATCATATCCCCCCTTATGTATTATACATGGAGCTCATATCCCACCTTATGTATTATACATGGAGATCATATCCCCCCCTTATGTATTATACATGGAGATCATATCCCCCTTATGTATTATACATGGAGATCATATCCCCCCTTATGTATTATACATGGAGATCATATCCCCCTTATGTATTATAAATGGAGATAATATCCCCCTTATGTATTATACATAGCGATCATATCCCCCCCTTATGTATTATACATGGAGATCATATCCCCCCCTTATGTATTATACATGGAGATCATATCCCCCTTATGTATTATACATAGAGATCATATCCCCCTCTTATGTATTATACATGGAGATCATATCCCCCCCTTATGTATTATACATGGAGATCATATCCCCCCCTTATGTATTATACATGGAGATCATATCCCCCCTTATGTATTATACATGGAGATCATATCCCCCCTTATGTATTATACATGGAGATCATATCCCCCTTATGTATTATACATGGTGATCATATCTCCCCTTATGTATTATACATGGAGTTCATATCCCCCTTATGTATTATACATGGTGATCATATCCCCCCCTTATGTATTATACATGGAGATCATATCTCCCCTTATGTATTATACATGGAGTTCATATCCCCCTTATGTATTATACATGGAGATCATATCCCCCCTTATGTATTATACATGGAGATCATATCCCCCCCTTATGTATTATACATGGTGATCATATCTCCCCTTATGTATTATACATGGAGATCATATCCCCCTCTTATGTATTATACATGGTGATCATATCCCCCTTATGTATTATACATGGAGATCATATCCCCCCTTATGTATTATACATGGAGATCATATCCCTCCCTTATGTATTATACATGGAGATCATATCCCCCCCTTATGTATTATACATGGAGATCATATCCCCCCTTATGTATTATACATGGAGATCATATCCCCCCTTATGTATTATACATGGAGATCATATCCCCCTTATGTATTATACATGGTGATCATATCTCCCCTTATGTATTATACATGGAGATCATATCCCCCCTTATGTATCATACATGGAGATCATATCCCCCTTATGTATCATACATGGAGATCATATCCCCCTTATGTATTATACATGGTGATCATATCTCCCCTTATGTATTATACATGGAGATCATATCCCCCCTTATGTATTATACATGGAGATCATATCCCCCTTATGTATTATACATGGAGATCATATCCCCCCTTATGTATTATACATGGAGATCATATCCCCCTTATGTATTATACATGGAGATCATATCCCCCCTTATGTATTATACATGGAGATCATATCCCCCCTTATGTATTATACATGGAGATCATATCCCCCCTTATGTATTATACATGGAGATCATATCCCCCTTATGTATTATACATGGAGATCATATCCCCCCTTATGTATTATACATGGAGATCATATCCCCCCTTATGTATTATACATGGAGATCATATCCCCCTTATGTATTATACATGGAGATCATATCCCCCTTATGTATTATACATGGAGATCATATCCCCCTTATGTATTATACATGGAGATCATATCCCCCTTATGTATTATACATGGAGATCATATCCCCCTTATGTATTATACATGGAGATCATATCCCCCCTTATGTATTATACATGGAGATCATATCCCCCCTTATGTATTATACATGGTGATCATATCCCCCTTATGTATTATACATGGAGATCATATCCCCCCTTATGTATTATACATGGAGATCATATCCCCCCTTATGTATTATACATGGAGATCATATCCCCCCCTTATGTATTATACATGGAGATCATATCCCCCCTTATGTATTATACATGGAGATCATATCCCCCCCTTATGTATTATACATGGAGATCATATCCCCCCTTATGTATTATACATGGAGATCATATCCCCCCTTATGTATTATACATGGAGATAATTTCCCCCCCTTATGTATTATACATGGAGATCATATCCCCCCTTATGTATTATACATTGAGATCATATCCCCCCCTTATGTATTATACATGGAGATCATATCCCCCCTTATGTATTATACATGGAGATCATATCCCCCCCTTATGTATTATACATGGAGATCATATCCCCCCCTTATGTATTATACATGGAGATCATATCCCCCTTATGTATTATACATGGAGATCATATCACCCCCTTATGTATTATACATGGAGATCATATCCCCCTTATGTATTATACATGGAGATCATATCCCCCTTATGTATTATACATGGAGATCATATCCCCCCTTATGTATTATACATGGAGATCATATCCCCCCCTTATGTATTATACATGGAGATCATATCCCCCCTTATGTATTATACATGGAGATCATATCCCCCTTATGAATTATACATGGAGATCATATCCCCCCTTATGTATTATACATGGAGATCACATCCCCCCCTTATGTATTATACAAGGAGATCATATCCCCCTTATGTATTATACATGGAGATCATATCCCCCCTTATGTATTATACATGGAGATCATATCCCCCTTATGTATTATACATGGAGATCATATCCCCCCTTATGTATTATACATGGAGATCATATCCCCCTTATGTATTATACATGGAGATCATATCCCCCTTATGTATTATACATGGAGATCATATCCCCCCCTTATGTATTATACATGGAGATCATATCCCCCCTTATGTATTATACATGGTGATCATATCCCCTCTTATGTATTATACATGGAGATCATATCCCCCCCTTATGTATTATACACGGAGATCATATCCCCCTTATGTATTATACATGGAGATCATATCCCCCCTTATGTATTATACATGGAGATCATATCCCCCCTTATGTATTATACATGGTGATCATATCCCCCCTTATGTATTATACATGGAGATCATATCCCCCCTTATGTATTATACATGGAGATCATATCCCCCTTATGTATGATACATGGAGATCATATCCCCCCTTATGTATTATACATGGAGATCATATCCCCCCTTATGTATTAATGTCACTAGGGATATCTGTGTCAGTTAGTCAGTTCCCACCAAGTGTCAGTTAGTGTCAGATTAGCGCACTATTACAGACCCACCATAAGTCGATCACCGACATTAGTAGATTAAAAAAAATTACTAAAATTTCCCGTATATATCCCATAGTTTGTAGACGCTAGGACTTTCACACAAATCAATCAATGTACACTTATTGAGATTTTGTTTTTACCAAAGACATGTAGCAGATTACATTTTGGCCTACATTTGTGAAAAAAATTATTTATTTTTAATTTTTTTATTGAATATAATTATTGAGTAAAAAAAACCCAGTGATGATCAAATACCACCACATAAAGCTCTATTTGTGAAGAAAATTATATAAATGTTAAGTGGGTAGAGTGTTGCATGACCGCGCAATTGCCAGTTGAATTAGCATGAATTTCAAAAATGGGCCGTTCATGAAGGGGGTAAAACCTTCCAGAGCTGAGGGGCACTGATGGCGGCTTGTAGCTGAATCTTGTCAGGACGTTATTCCACCTCAAAGCTTCGTGCCAACTGCAGAGACTGAAATGGGACTTTTTATCAAAAAATTCTATAACCTTTTTAAATAGGTAAAGGGTCCCAACACTGAACCTTGGGGTACCCCACTAATAACACTGATCCTTGGGGTACCCCACTAAAAACACTGAACCTTGGGGTACACCACTAATAACACTGATCCTTGGGGTACCCCACTAATAACACTGATCCTTGGGGTACCCCACTAATAACACTGAACCTTGGGGTACCCCACTAATAACACTGATACTTGGGGTACCCCACTAATAACACTGAACCTTGGGGTACCCCACTAATAAGACTGAACTTTGGGGTACCCCACTAAAAACACTGAATCATAGTGTACTCCACTAATAACACTAAATCTTGGGGTGCACTATTAACACTGACCCCTAGGGTACACCACTAATAATACTGATTCTTGGGGTGCCCCACTAATAGCACTGAATCTTGAGGTACATAACTAAAAACACTGATCCTTGGGGAACCCCACTAAAAAAACTGATCCTTGGGTACCCCACTACTAACACTAATCATTGGGTACTCCACTAATAACACTGATCCTTGGGGTACACCACTAATAACACTGATCCTTGGGATACATCACTAATAACACTGATCCTTGGGGTACACCACTAATAACACTGATCCTTGGGGTACACCACTAATAACACTGATCCTTGGGGTACATCACTAATAACACTGATCCTTGAGGTGCACCACTAATAACACTGAAACTTGGGGTACACCACTAATACCACTGATCCTTGGGGTACACCACTAATAACACTGATCCTTGGGATACATCACTAATAACACTGATCCTTGGGGTACACCACTAATAACACTTATCCTTGGGGTACACCACTAATAACACTGATCCTTGGGGTACACCACTAATAACACTGATCCTTGGGGTACACCACTAATAACACTGATCCTTGGGGTACACCACTTATAACACTGGTCCTTGGGGTACACCACTAATAACACTGATCCTTGGGTAACACCACTAATAACACTGAACCTTGGGGTACACCACTAATAACACTGATCCTTGGGGTACACCACTAATAACACTGATCCTTGGGGTACATCACTAATAACACTGATCCTTGAGGTGCACCACTAATAACACTGAAACTTGGGGTACACCACTAATACCACTGATCCTTGGGATACATCACTAATAACACTGATCCTTGGGGTACACCACTAATAACACTGATCCTTGGGGTACACCACTAATAACACTGATCCTTGGGGTACACCACTAATAACACTGATCCTTGGGGTACACCACTAATAACACTGATCCTTGGGGTACACCACTTATAACACTGGTCCTTGGGGTACACCACTAATAACACTGATCCTTGGGTAACACCACTAATAACACTGAACCTTGGGGTACACCACTAATAACACTGATCCTTGGGGTACACCGCTAATAACACTGATCCTTGGAGTACACCACTAATAACACTGATCCTTGGGGTACACCACTAATAACACTGATCCTTGGGGTGCAACACTAATAACACTGAATCTTGGGGTACCCAACTAATAACACTGATCCTTGGGGTACACCACTGATGCTAATCTTTGGAGTACACCACTAAAAACAGAATCTTGGAGTACCCCACTAATATCACTGATCCTTGAGGCACTTCACTATTAACACTGATCTTTGGGGTACATCAGTAATATTGATCCTTGGGGTACACCTCTAATAACACTGAATCTTGGGATACCCCACTAATAACACTGATCCTTGGGGTACATCACTAATAACACTGATCCTTGGGGTACACCACTAATAACACTGATCCTTGGGGTGCACCACTAATAACACTGAATCTTGGGGTACCCCACTAATTACCCTGATCCTTGGGGTACACCTCTAATAACACTGAATCTTGGGGTACACCCCTATTACCACTGATCCTTGGGGTACATCACTAATAACACTAATCCTTGGGGTACACCACTAATAACACTGATCCTTGGAGTACCCCAGTAATAACACTGATCCTTGGGGTACACCACTAATAACACTGATCCTTGGGGTACAACACTAATAACACTGATCCTTGGGGTACACCACTAATAACACTAATCCTTGGGGTACACCACTAATAACACTGATCCTTGGGGTACATCACTAATAACACTAATCCTTGGGATACCCCACTAATAACACTGATCCTTGGGGTACACCACTAATAACACTGATCCTTGGGGTACACCACTAATAACACTGATCCTTGGAGTACCCCAGTAATAACACTGAACCTTGGGGTACACCAATAATAACACTGATCCTTGGGTTACACCACTAATAACACTGAATCTTGGGGTACACTACTAATAACACTGAATCTTGGGGTACACCCCTATTAACACTGAACCTTGGGGTACACCACTAATAACACTGATCCTTGGGGTACACAACTAATAACACTGATCCTTGGGGTACACCACTAATAACACTAATCCTTGGGGTACATTGCTAAAAACACTGATCCTTGGGGTACACCACTAATAACACTGATCCTTGGGGTACACCACTAATAAAACTGAATCTTGGGGTACATCACTAATAACACTGATCCTTGGGGTACAACTCTAATAACACTGATCCTTGGGGTACACCCCTAATAACACTGATCCTTGGGGTACACCACTAATAACACTGATCCTTGGGGTACACCACTAATAACACTGATCCTTGGGGTACACCACTAATAACACTGATTCTTGGAGTACACCACTAATAACACTGATCCTTGGGGTACACCATTAATAACACTGATCCTTGGGGTACACCACTAATAACACTGATCCTTGGGGTACACTACTAATAACACTGATCCTTGGGGTACATCACTAATAACACTGATCCTTGGGGTACACCACTAATAACACTGATCCTTGGGGTACACCACTAATAACACTGTCCCTTGGTGAACACCACTGATGCTAATCTTTGGGGTACACCACTAATAACACTGAATCTTGGGGTACACTACTAATACTGACCCTGGGGACCCCACTAATAACACTGATCCTTGGGGTACACCATTAATAACACTGATCCTTGGGGTACAACACTAATAACACTGATCCTTGGGGTACACCACTAATAACACTGACCCTTGGGGTACACCACTAATAACACTGAATCTTGGGGTACACCCCTATTAACACTGATTCTTGGGGTACACCACTAATAACACTGATCCTTGGGGTACACAACTAATAACACTGATCCTTGGGGTACACCACTAATAACACTGATCCTTGGGGTACACAACTAATAACACTGATCCTTGGGGTACATCACTAAAAACACTGATCCTTGGGGTACACCACTAATAACACTGATCCTCAGAGTACACCACTAATAACACTGAACCTTGGGGTACACCACTAATAACACTGATCCTTGGGGTACCCCACTAATAACACTGATCCTTGGGGTACCCCACTAATAACACTGAACCTTGGGGTACCCCACTAATAACACTGATCCTTGGGGTACCCCACTAATAACACTGAACCTTGGGGTACCCCACTAATAAGACTGAACTTTGGGGTACCCCACTAAAAACACTGAATCATAGTGTACTCCACTAATAACACTAAATCTTGGGGTGCACTATTAACACTGACCCCTAGGGTACACCACTAATAATACTGATTCTTGGGGTGCCCCACTAATAGCACTGAATCTTGAGGTACATAACTAAAAAAACTGATCCTTGGGTACCCCACTACTAACACTAATCATTGGGTACTCCACTAATAACACTGATCCTTGGGGTACTCCACTAATAACACTGATCCTTGGGGTACACCACTAATAACACTGATCCTTGGGGTACACCACTAATAACACTGATCCTTGGGGTACACCACTAATAACACTGAACCTTGGGGTACATCACTAATAACACTGATCCTTGAGGTGCACCACTAATAACACTGAAACTTGGGGTACACCACTAATACCACTGATCCTTGGGGTACACCACTAATAACACTGATCCTTGGGGTACACCACTAATAACACTGATCCTTGGGGTACACCAGTAATAACACTGATCCTTGGGGTACACCACTTATAACACTGGTCCTTGGGGTACACCACTAATAACACTGATCCTTGGGTAACACCACTAATAACACTGAACCTTGGGGTACACCACTAATAACACTGATCCTTGGGGTACACCGCTAATAACACTGATCCTTGAGGTGCACCACTAATAACACTGATCCTTGGGGTACACCACTAATAACACTGATCCTTGGGGTACACCACTAATAACACTGATCCTTGGGGTGCAACACTAATAACACTGATCCTTGGGGTGCAACACTAATAACACTGAATCTTGGGGTACCCAACTAATAACACTGATCCTTGGGGTACACCACTGATGCTAATCTTTGGAGTACACCACTAAAAACAGAATCTTGGAGTACCCCACTAATATCACTGATCCTTGAGGCACTTCACTATTAACACTGATCTTTGGGGTACATCAGTAATATTGATCCTTGGGGTACACCTCTAATAACACTGAATCTTGGGATACCCCACTAATAACACTGATCCTTGGGGTACATCACTAATAACACTGATCCTTGGGGTACACCACTAATAACACTGATCCTTGGGGTGCACCACTAATAACACTGAATCTTGGGGTACCCCACTAATTACCCTGATCATTGGGGTACACCTCTAATAACACTGAATCTTGGGGTATACCCCTATTACCACTGATCCTTGGGGTACATCACTAATAACACTAATCCTTGGGGTACACCACTAATAACACTGATCCTTGGAGTACCCCAGTAATAACACTGATCCTTGGGGTACACCACTAATAACACTGATCCTTGGGGTACAACACTAATAACACTGATCCTTGGGGTACACCACTAATAACACTAATCCTTGGGGTACACCACTAATAACACTGATCCTTGGGATACCCCACTAATAACACTAATCCTTGGGGTACACCACTAATAACACTGATCCTTGGGGTACACCACTAATAACACTGATCCTTGGAGTACCCCAGTAATAACACTGAACCTTGGGGTACACCAATAATAACACTGATCCTTGGGGTACACCACTAATAACACTGAATCTTGGGATACCCCACTAATAACATTGATCCTTGGAGTACACCACTGTTGCTAATAATTGGGGTACACCACTAATAACACTGAATCTTGGGGTACACTACTAATACTGACCCTGGGGACCCCACTAAAACACTGAATCTTGGAGTACCCCACTAATAACACTGATACTTGGGGTACACCATTAATAACACTGATCTTTGGGGTACACCACTAATAACACTGATCCTTGGGGTACACCACTAATAACACTGATCCTTGGTGTACATCACTAATAACACTGACCCTTGGGGTACACCACTAATAACACTGAATCTTGGGGTACACCCCTATTAACACTGAACCTTGGGGTACACCACTAATAACACTGATCCTTGGGGTACACAACTAATAACACTGATCCTTGGGGTACACCACTAATAACACTAATCCTTGGGGTACATTGCTAAAAACACTGATCCTTGGGGTACACCACTAATAACACTGATCCTTGGGGTACACCACTAATAAAACTGAATCTTGGGGTACATCACTAATAACACTGATCCTTGGGGTACAACTCTAATAACACTGATCCTTGGGGTACACCCCTAATAACACTGATCCTTGGGGTACACCACTAATAACACTGATCCTTGGAGTACATCACTAATAACACTAATCCTTGGGATACACCACTAATAACACTGATCCTTGGGGTACATCACTAATAACACTGATCCTTGGGGTACACCACTAATAACACTGATCCTTGGGGTACATCACTAATAACACTGATCCTTGGGGTACACCACTAATAACACTGATCCTTGGAGTACATCACTAATAACACTAATCCTTGGGGTACACCACTAATAACACTGATCCTTGGGGTACACCACTAATAACACTGATCCTTGGGGTACACCACTAATAACACTGATCCTTGGGGTACACCACTAATAACACTGATTCTTGGGGTACACCACTAATAACACTGATCCTTGGGGTACACCACTAATAACACTGATCCTTGGGGTACACCACTAATAACACTGATTCTTGGAGTACACCACTAATAACACTGATCCTTGGGGTACACCATTAATAACACTGATCCTTGGGGTACACCACTAATAACACTGATCCTTGGGGTACACTACTAATAACACTGATCTTTGGGGTACATCACTAATAACACTGATCCTTGGGGTACACCACTAATAACACTGATCCTTGGGGTACACCACTAATAACACTGTCCCTTGGTGAACACCACTGATGCTAATCTTTGGGGTACACCACTAATAACACTGAATCTTGGGGTACACTACTAATACTGACCCTGGGGACCCCACTAATAACACTGATCCTTGGGGTACACCACTAATAACACTGATTCTTGGAGTACACCACTAATAACACTGATCCTTGGGGTACACCATTAATAACACTGATCCTTGGGGTACAACACTAATAACACTGATCCTAGGGGTACACCACTAATAACACTGACCCTTGGGGTACACCACTAATAACACTGAATCTTGGGGTACACCCCTATTAACACTGATCCTTGGGGTACACAACTAATAACACTGATCCTTGGGGTACACAACTAATAACACTGATCCTTGGGGTACATCACTAAAAACACTGATCCTTGGGGTATATCACTATTAACACTGATCCTTGGGTTACACCACTAATAACACTGATCCTTGGGGTACACCACTAATAAAACTGAATCTTGGGGTATATCACTAATAACACTGATCCTTGGGGTACACCTCTAATAACACTGATCCTTGGGGTACACCACTAATAACACTGATCCTTAGGGTACACCACTAATAACACTGATCCTTGGGGTACACCACAAATAACACTGATCTTTGGGGTACATAACTAATAACACGAATCCTTAGGGTACATCACTAATAACACTGATATTTGGGGTACATCACTAAGAGAACACTGATCCTTGGGGTACACCACTAATACCACTGATTCTTGGAGTACACCACTAATAACACAGATTTTTGGGGCACACTGCTAATAACACTGATCCTTGGGGTACACCCCTAATAACACTGATCATGGGGGTACACCGCTAATAACACAGATTGATGGGGTACACCGCTAATAACACTGATTATTGGGGTACACCAGTAATAACAATGAATTCTTGAGGTACACCCCTATTAACACTGATCCTTGGGGTACATCACTTATAACACTAATCCTTGGGGTACACCACTAATAACACTGATCCTTGGGGTACACCACTAATAACACTGATCCTTGGGGTACACCACTAATAACACTGATCCTTGGAGTACCCCAGTAATAACACTGATCCTTGGGGTACACCACTAATAACACTGATACTTGGGGTACACCACTAATAACACTAATCCTTGGGGTACACCACTAATAACACTAATCCTTGGGGTACACCACTGTTGCTAATAATTGGGGTACACCACTAATAACACTGAATCTTGGGGTACACTACTAATACTGACCCTGGGGACCCCACTAAAACACTGAATCTTGGAGTACCCCACTAATAACACTGATCCTTGGGGTACATCACTAATAACACTGATACTTGGGGTACACCATTAATAACACTGATCTTTGGGGTACACCACTAATAACACTGATCCTTGGGGTACACCACTAATAACACTGATCCTTGGGGTACACCACTAATAACACTGTCCCTTGGGGAACACCACTGATGCTAATCTTTGGGGTACACCACTAATAACACTGAATCTTGGGGTACAGTACTAATACTGACCCTGGGGACCCCAATAATAACACTGACCCTTGGGGTACACCATTAATAACACTGATCCTTGGGGTACAACACTAATAACACTGATCCTTGGGGTACACCACTAATAACACTGACCCTTGGGGTACACCACTAATAACACTGAATCTTGGGGTACACCCCTATTAACACTGAACCTTGGGGTACACCACTAATAACACTGATCCTTGGGGTACACAACTAATAACACTGAATCTTGGGGTACACTACTAATTCTGACCCTGGGGACCCCACTAATAACACTGATCCTTGGGGTACACCATTAATAACACTGATCCATGGGGTACAACACTAATAACACTGATCCTTGGGGTACACCACTAATAACACTGAATCTTGGGGTACACCCCTATTAACACTGATCCTTGGGGTACACCACTAATAACACTGATCCTTGGGGTACACAACTAATAACACTGATCCTTGGGGTACACCACTAATAACACTGATCCTTGGGGTACATCACTAATAACACTGATCCTTGGGGTACACCACTATTAACACTGATCCTTGGGGTACACCACTAATAACACTGATCCTTGGGGTACACCGCTAATAACACTGATTGTTGGGGTACACCGCTAATAACACTGATTATTGGGGTACACCACTAATAACAATGAATTCTTGAGGTACACCACTAATAACACTGATCCTTGGGGTACATCACTAATAACACTAATCCTTGGGGTACATCACTAATAACACTGATCCTTGGGGTACACCACTAATAACACTGATCCTTGGGGTACACCACTAATAACACTGATCCTTGGAGTACCCCAGTAATAACACTGAACCTTGGAGTACACTACTAATAACACTGATCCTTGGGGTACACCACTAATAACACTGATCCTTGGGGTACACCACTAATAACACTGAACCTTGGAGCACACCACTGTTGCTAATAATTGGGGTACACCACTAATAACACTGAATCTTGGGGTACACTGCTAATACTGACCCTGGGGACCCCACTAAAACACTGAATCTTGGAGTACCCCACTAATAACACTGATCCTTGGGGTAATCACTAATAACACTGATACTTGGGGTACACCATTAATAACACTGATCTTTGGGGTACACCACTAATAACACTGATCCTTGGGTACACCACTAATAACACTGTCCCTTGGGGAACACCACTGATGCTAATCTTTGGGGTACACCACTAATAACACTGAATCTTGGGGTACACTACTAATACTGACCCTGGGGACCCCACTAATAACACTGATCCTTGGGGTACATCACTAATAACACTGATCCTTGGGGTACACCACTAATAACACTGACCCTTGGGGTACACCACTAATAACACTGAATCTTGGGGTACACCCCTATTAACACTGAACCTTGGGGTACACCACTAATAACACTGATCCTTGGGGTACACAACTAATAACACTGATCCTTGGGGTACACAACTAATAACACTGATCCTTGGGGTACACCACTAATAACACTGATCCTTGGGGTACATCGCTAAAAACACTGAATCTTTGGTTTACACCACTAATAACACGGATCCTTGGGGTACCCCACTAATAACACTGATCTTTGGGGTACATCACTAATAACACTGATCCTTGGGGTACACCACTAATAACACTGATCCTTGGGGTACATCACTAATAACACTGATCCTTGGGGTACACCTCTAATAACACTGATCCTTGGGTACACCACTAATAACACTGATCCTTGGGGTACACCACTAATAATACTGATTCTTGGGGTACACCACTAATAACACTGATCTTTGGGGTACATCACTAATAACACTGATCCTTGGGGTACACCACTAATAACACTGATCCTTGGGGTACACCACTAATAAAAATGAATCTTGGGGTACATCACTAATAACACTAATCCTTGGGGTACACCACTAATAATACTGATCCTTGGGGTACACCACTAATAACACTGATCCTTGGGGTACCCCACTAATAACACTGATCCTTGGGGTACACCACTAATAACACTGATCCTTGGGGTACACCACTAATAAAACTGAATCTTGGGGTACACCACTAATAACACTGATCCTTGGGGTACACCACTAATAACACTGATCCTTGGGGTACACCACTGATGCTAATCTTTGGGGTACACCACTAATAACACTGAATCTTGGGGTACACTACTAATACTGACCCTGGGGACCCCACTAATAACACTGATCCTTGGGGTACACCACTAATAACACTGATCCTTGGGGTACACCACTAATAACACTGATCCTTGGGGTACACCACTAATAACACTGATCCTTGGGTTACACCCCTAATAACACTGATCATGGGGGTACACCGCTAATAACACTGATTGTTGGGGTACACCGCTAATAACACTGATTCTTGGGGTACACCACTAATAACAATGAATTCTTGAGGTACACCCCTATTAACACTGATCCTTGGGGTACACCACTAATAACTGATCCTTGGGGAACAGCACTAATAACACTGATCCTTGGGGTACCCCACTAATAACACTGAATCTTGGGGTACACCACTAATAACACTAATCCTTGAGGTACACTACTAATAACACTGATCATCGGGGTACACCACTAATAACACTGATCCTTGGGGTACACCACTAATAACACTGAACCTTGGGGTACACCACTAATAACACTGATCCTTGGGGTACACCACTAATAACACTGATCCTTGGGGTACACCTCTAATAACACTGATCCTTGGGGTACATCACTAATATCACTGATCCTTGGGGTACATCACTAATAACACTGATCCTTGGGGTACACCACTAATAACACTGACCCTTGGGGTACACCACTAATAACACTGAATCTTGGGGTACACCCCTATTAACACTGAACCTTGGGGTTCACCACTAATAACACTGATCCTTGGGGTACACAACTAATAACACTGATCCTTGGGGTACACCACTAATAACACTAATCCTTGGGGTACACCACTAATAACACTGATACTTGGGGTACACCACTAATAACACTGATCCTTGGGGTACACCACTAATAAAACTGAATCTTGGGGTACATCACTAATAACACTGATCCTTGGGGTACACCTCTAATAACACTGATCCTTGGGGTACACCCCTAATAACACTGACCCTTGGGGTACACCACTAATAACACTGAATCTTGGGGTACACCCCTATTAACACTGAACCTTGGGGTACACCACTAATAACACTGATCCTTGGGGTACACAACTAATAACACTGATCCTTGGGGTACACCACTAATAACACTGATCCTTGGGGTACATCGCTAAAAACACTGATCCTTGGGGTACACCACTAATAACACTGATCCTTGGGGTACCCCACTAATAACACTGATCTTTGGGGTACATCACTAATAACACTGATCCTTGGGGTACACCACTAATAACACTGATCCTTGGGGTACACCTCTAATAACACTGATCCTTGGGTACACCACTAATAACACTGATCCTTGGGGTACACCACTAATAATACTGATCCTTGGGGTACACCACTAATAACACTGATCTTTGGGGTACATCACTAATAACACTGATCCTTGGGGTACACCACTAATAACACTGATCCTTGGGGTACACCACTAATAAAACTGAATCTTGGGGTACATCACTAATAACACTGATCCTTGGGGTACATCACTAATAACACTGATCCTTGGGGTACACCACTAATAACACTGATCCTTGGGGTACACCACTGATGCTAATCTTTGGGGTACACCACTAATAACACTGATCCTTGGGGTACACCACTAATAACACTGATCCTTGGGTTACACCCCTAATAACACTGATCATGGGGGTACACCGCTAATAACACTGATTGTTGGGGTACACCGCTAATAACACTGATTCTTGGGGTACACCACTAATAACAATGAATTCTTGAGGTACACCCCTATTAACACTGATCCTTGGGGTACACCACTAATAACTGATCCTTGGGGAACAGCACTAATAACACTGATCCTTGGGGTACCCCACTAATAACACTGAATCTTGGGGTACACCACTAATAACACTAATCCTTGAGGTACACTACTAATAACACTGATCATCGGGGTACACCACTAATAACACTGATCCTTGGGGTACACCACTAATAACACTGATCCTTGGGGTACATCACTAATAACACTGAACCTTGGGGTACACCACTAATAACACTGATCTTTGGGGTACATAACTAATAACACTGATCCTTGGGGTACACCACTAATAACACTGATCCTTGGGGTACATCACTAATAACACTGAACCTTGGGGTACACCACTAATAACACTGATCCTTGGGGTACACCACTAATAACACTGATCCTTGGGGTACACCTCTAATAACACTGATCCTTGGGGTACATCACTAATAACACTGATCCTTGGGGTACATCACTAATAACACTGATCCTTGGAGTAGACCACTAATAACACTGATTCTTAGGGTACACCACTAATAACACTGATCCTTGGGGTACACCACTAATAACACTAATCCTTGGGGTACAACACTAATAACACTGATCCTTGGGGTACACCACTAATAACACTGAATCTTGGGGTACACCCCTATTAACACTGAACCTTGGGGTTCACCACTAATAACACTGATCCTTGGGGTACACAACTAATAACACTGATCCTTGGGGTACACCACTAATAACACTAATCCTTGGGGTACACCACTAATAACACTGATCCTTGGGGTACACCACTAATAAAACTGAATCTTGGGGTACATCACTAATAACACTGATCCTTGGGGTACACCTCTAATAACACTGATCCTTGGGGTACACCCCTAATAACACTGATCCTTGGGGTACACCACTAATAACACTGATCCTTGGGATACACCACTAATAACACTGATCTTTGGGGTACATAACTAATAACACTGATCCTTGGGGTACACCACTAATAACACTGATCCTTGGGGTACACTACTAATAACACTGATCCTTGGGGTACATTACTAATAACACTGATCCTTGGGGTACACCACTAATAACACTGTCCCTTGGGGAACACCACTGATGCTAATCTTTGGGGTACACCACTAATAACACTGAATCTTGGGGTACACTACTAATACTGACCCTGGGGACCCCACTAATAACACTGATCCTTGGGGTACACCATTAATAACACTGACCCTTGGGGTACACCACTAATAACACTGAATCTTGGGTTACATCCCTATTAACACTGATCCTTGGGGTACACCACTAATAACACTGATCCTTGGGGTACACCACTAATAATACTGATCCTTGGGGTACAACACTAATAACACTGATCCTTGGGGTACACCACTAATAACACTGACCCTTGGGGTACACCATTAATAACACTGAATCTTGGGGTACACCCCTATTAACACTGATCCTTGGGGTACACCACTAATTACACTGATCCTTGGGGTACACCACTAATAACACTGATCCTTGGGGTACACCACTAATAACACTGATCCTTGAGGTACACCACTAATAACACTGATCCTTGGGGTACACCACTAATAACACTGATCCTTGGGGTACACCCCTAATAACACTGATCCTTGGGGTACACCACTAATAACACTGATCCTTGGGATACACCACTAATAACACTGATCTTTGGGGTACATCACTAATAACACTGATATTTGGGGTACATCACTAAGAGAACACTGATCCTTGGGGTACACCTCTAATACCACTGATTCTTGGAGTACACCACTAATAACACAGATTTTTGGGGCACACTGCTAATAACACTGATCCTTGGGGTACACCCCTAATAACACTGATCATGGGGGTACACCGCTAATAACACTGATTGTTGGGGTACACCGCTAATAACACTGATTATTGGGGTACACCACTAATAACAATGAATTCTTGAGGTACACCACTAATAACACTGATCCTTGGGGTACACCACTAATAACACTAATCCTTGGGGTACACCACTAATAACACTAATCCTTGGGGTACACCACTAATAACACTGATCCTTGGGGTACACCACTAATAACACTGATCCTTGGAGTACCCCAGTAATAACACTGAACCTTGGGGTACACTACTAATAACACTGATCCTTGGGGTACACCACTAATAACACTGAACCTTGGAGCACACCACTGTTGCTAATAATTGGGGTACACCACTAATAACACTGAATCTTGGGGTACACTACTAATACTGACCCTGGGGACCCCACTAAAACACTGAATCTTGGAGTACCCCACTAATAACACTGATCCTTGGGGTACATCACTAATAACACTGATACTTGGGGTACACCATTAATAACACTGATCTTTGGGGTACACCACTAATAACACTGATCCTTGGGTACACCACTAATAACACTGTCCCTTGGGGAACACCACTGATGCTAATCTTTGGGGTACACCACTAATAACACTGAATCTTGGGGTACACTACTAATACTGACCCTGGGGACCCCACTAATAACACTGATCCTTGGGGTACATCACTAATAACACTGATCCTTGGGGTACACCACTAATAACACTGACCCTTGGGGTACACCACTAATAGCACTGAATCTTGGGGTACACCCCTATTAACACTGAACCTTGGGGTACACCACTAATAACACTGATCCTTGGGGTACACAACTAATAACACTGATCCTTGGGGTACACAACTAATAACACTGATCCTTGGGGTACACCACTAATAACACTGATCCTTGGGGTACATCGCTAAAAACACTGATCCTTGGGGTACACCACTAATAACACTGATCCTTGGGGTACACCACTAATAACACTGATCTTTGGGGTACATCACTAATAACACTGATCCTTGGGGTACACCACTAATAACACTGATCCTTGGGGTACACCGCTAATAACACTGATCCTTGGGGTACACCACTAATAACACTGATCCTTGGGGTACACCGCTAATAACACTGATCCTTGGGGTACACCACTAATAACACTGATCTTTGGGGTACATCACTAATAACACTGATCCTTGGGGTACACCACTAATAACATTGATCCTTGGGGTACACCACTAATAAAACTGAATCTTGGGGTACATCACTAATAACACTGATCCTTGGGGTACATCACTAATAACACTGATCCTTGGGGTACACCACTGATGCTAATCTTTGGGGTACACCACTAATAACACTGAATCTTGGGGTACACTACTAATACTGACCCTGGGGACCCCACTAATAACACTGATCCTTGGGGTACACCACTATAAACACTGATCCTTGGGGTACACCACTAATAACACTGAACCTTGGGGTACATCACTGATAACACTGATCCTTGGGGTACACCACTAATAACACTGATCCTTGGGGTACACCACTAATAACACTGATCCTTGGGTTACACCCCTAATTACACTGATCCTTGGGGTACACCACTAATAACACTGATCCTTGGGGTACACCACTAATAACACTGATCCTTGGGGTACACCACTAATAACACTGATCCTTGGGTTACACCCCTAATTACACTGATCCTTGGGGTACACCACTAATAACACTGATCCTTGGGGTACACCACTAATAACACTGATCCTTGGGGTACACCACTAATAACACTGATCCTTGGGGTACACCACTAATAACACTGATCCTTGGGGTACACCACTAATAACACTGATCCTTGGGGTACACCACTAATAACACTGACCCTTGGGGTACACCACTAATAACACTGAATCTTGGGGTACACCCCTATTAACACTGAACCTTGGGGTTCACCACTAATAACACTGATCCTTGGGGTACACAACTAATAACACTGATCCTTGGGGTACACCACTAATAACACTAATCCTTGGGGTACACCACTAATAACACTGATCCTTGGGGTACACCACTAATAAAACTGAATCTTGGGGTACATCACTAATAACACTGATCCTTGGGGTACACCTCTAATAACACTGATCCTTGGGGTACACCCCTAATAACACTGATCCTTGGGGTACACCACTAATAACACTGATCCTTGGGATACACCACTAATAACACTGATCTTTGGGGTACATAACTAATAACACTGATCCTTGGGGTACACCACTAATAACACTGATCCTTGGGGTACACTACTAATAACACTGATCCTTGGGGTACACCACTAATAACACTGTCCCTTGGGGAACACCACTGATGCTAATCTTTGGGGTACACCACTAATAACACTGAATCTTGGGGTACACTACTAATACTGACCCTGGGGACCCCACTAATAACACTGATCCTTGGGGTACACCATTAATAACACTGACCCTTGGGGTACACCACTAATAACACTGAATCTTGGGGTACATCCCTATTAACACTGATCCTTGGGGTACACCACTAATAACACTGATCCTTGGGGTACACCACTAATAATACTGATCCTTGGGGTACAACACTAATAACACTGATCCTTGGGGTACACCACTAATAACACTGACCCTTGGGGTACACCATTAATAACACTGAATCTTGGGGTACACCCCTATTAACACTGATCCTTGGGGTACACCACTAATTACACTGATCCTTGGGGTACACCACTAATAACACTGATCCTTGGGGTACACCACTAATAACACTGATCCTTGAGGTACACCACTAATAACACTGATCCTTGGGGTACACCACTAATAACACTGATCCTTGGGGTACACCCCTAATAACACTGATCCTTGGGGTACACCACTAATAACACTGATCCTTGGGATACACCACTAATAACACTGATCTTTGGGGTACATCACTAATAACACTGATATTTGGGGTACATCACTAAGAGAACACTGATCCTTGGGGTACACCTCTAATACCACTGATTCTTGGAGTACACCACTAATAACACAGATTTTTGGGGCACACTGCTAATAACACTGATCCTTGGGGTACACCCCTAATAACACTGATCATGGGGGTACACCGCTAATAACACTGATTGTTGGGGTACACCGCTAATAACACTGATTATTGGGGTACACCACTAATAACAATGAATTCTTGAGGTACACCACTAATAACACTGATCCTTGGGGTACATCACTAATAACACTGATCCTTGGGGTACACCACTAATAACACTGATCCTTGGGGTACACCACTAATAACACTGATCCTTGGGGTACACCACTAATAACACTAATCCTTGGGGTACACCACTAATAACACTGATCCTTGGGGTACACCACTAATAACACTGATCCTTGGAGTACCCCAGTAATAACACTGAACCTTGGGGTACACTACTAATAACACTGATCCTTGGGGTACACCACTAATAACACTGAACCTTGGAGCACACCACTGTTGCTAATAATTGGGGTACACCACTAATAACACTGAATCTTGGGGTACACTACTAATACTGACCCTGGGGACCCCACTAAAACACTGAATCTTGGAGTACCCCACTAATAACACTGATCCTTGGGGTACATCACTAATAACACTGATACTTGGGGTACACCATTAATAACACTGATCTTTGGGGTACACCACTAATAACACTGATCCTTGGGTACACCACTAATAACACTGTCCCTTGGGAAACACCACTGATGCTAATCTTTGGGGTACACCACTAATAACACTGAATCTTGGGGTACACTACTAATACTGACCCTGGGGACCCCACTAATAACACTGATCCTTGGGGTACATCACTAATAACACTGATCCTTGGGGTACACCACTAATAACACTGACCCTTGGGGTACACCACTAATAACACTGAATCTTGGGGTACACCCCTATTAACACTGAACCTTGGGGTACACAACTAATAACACTGATCCTTGGGGTACACAACTAATAACACTGATCCTTGGGGTACACCACTAATAACACTGATCCTTGGGGTACATCGCTAAAAACACTGATCCTTGGGGTACACCACTAATAACACTGATCCTTGGGGTACCCCACTAATAACACTGATCTTTGGGGTACATCACTAATAACACTGATCCTTGGGGTACACCACTAATAACACTGATCCTTGGGGTACACCGCTAATAACACTGATCCTTGGGGTACACCACTAATAACACTGATCCTTGGGGTACACCGCTAATAACACTGATCCTTGGGGTATACCACTAATAACACTGATCTTTGGGGTACATCACTAATAACACTGATCCTTGGGGTACACCACTAATAACACTGATCCTTGGGGTACACCACTAATAAAACTGAATCTTGGGGTACATCACTAATAACACTGATCCTTGGGGTACATCACTAATAACACTGATCCTTGGGGTACACCACTGATGCTAATCTTTGGGGTACACCACTAATAACACTGAATCTTGGGGTACACTACTAATACTGACCCTGGGGACCCCACTAATAACACTGATCCTTGGGGTACACCACTATAAACACTGATCCTTGGGGTACACCACTAATAACACTGAACCTTGGGGTACATCACTGATAACACTGATCCTTGGGGTACACCACTAATAACACTGATCCTTGGGGTACACCACTAATAACACTGATCCTTGGGTTACACCCCTAATTACACTGATCCTTGGGGTACACCACTAATAACACTGATCCTTGGGGTACACCACTAATAACACTGATCCTTGGGGTACACCACTAATAACACTGATCCTTGGGGTACACCACTAATAACACTGATCCTTGGGGTACACCACTAATAACACTGATCCTTGGGGTACACCACTAATAACACTGAATCTTGGGGTACACTACTAATACTGACCCTGGGGACCCCACTAATAACACTGATCCTTGGGGTACACCCCTAATTACACTGATCCTTGGGGTACACCACTAATAACACTGATCCTTGTAAACACTTTTTATGTCACTTTCTCGTTGTATTTGTGTGTTTTTCCTTATTCTTGCTGTTCTTCATTGTTTTTTTTTCTGTTGCTTCATTTCATTTCTGTTTTGGTTGTTTCTATTAGCACCCAATTCCGAGATGTGTAGACTGGCCACAGTCATGGTAACATGGAAGTCTCGCGTTTGCCGTCAATGATTCTCCCACTCTGATACACGCAATGTTATGTAACATTTGTGGCGCCATCTTTGATTTTGTACCCCGGTGCTCCCGCCATGTGTGGTCACATGTGCAGGATATGAAGGTGAGGTGGGGTCAACATTTCTTGTTTCAGTTTTGCTTGGGTGTACCTTTACTTTCTACACTCTTCTCACTAAACTTTACTGCTATATAGCCCCCCTCCCCCAATGTGCTATATGTTGATAGTGACAGGTTCTCTTTATAGAGGTGTCTATTAGACCTCTGATGCCTCTCCTTCCTTCTAATGAAGTGCAGAGCGTGACAGGCGAACATAAAAATGACGCAATAAGTGCAGCTTCCTGGTTCCCAACCATTGTAAACCGGCTCCCAAAAGTGTTGACAACTGTCCATAAAATTAGGGATGGTTTTTAAAAACAAAAAACGAGGCAATCTTCTCTCACCTGTAATTGTCCATGTATTCCTGTAATCTGTAAAAGTGTCTGTAAAGGGATAAGCTATTTACATGCGCATTTTTGGACCTGGCCAAATGGTAAACTGCCGGACTTAGACTCGACTCGGGCAGCAGGGTAGAAGTGGGTGCATGCCTGCGTGATGACGTCATGGCGCACATTGGCGTGTGAATATAAGCCATGCCCGACGAGCCTTTTCTTTCCAGCTTCTTTTCCATCACAAAGGAATCGGGACATGGTTGGACCAATACAGCTTGCTGAGTTGCTCTGCCCAGGGGCGGATTGACAACTCATGGGGCCTCCGGGCAATAAGGGATCATGGGGCTCCTGTGTCCTTGCGCAAACTCAAAAAAGCCTATGAAAAAGGTACCAGGGGTATCTCATGGGGCCCCCTACTGACCCCAGGCCTTCGGGCAGTGCCCAAGTTTCCAAATGGTCAGTCCGCCCCTGACTCTGCCCTGCCTGTTTGCTCAGTGCCCGCCCACCCATACCGTGCCTTTTCTTCTTTATCTCTCTCCAGCCAGGTAGTAGCTAGCCAGTGCAGCACTATTCATATTATTCAGTGAGAGTCTCTCTCCTTCTAGGCAGTCTGTGTGTGCAGGGCAGTCTCAGTGAAGCAGTTTGTGGCCTCTGCTGCCATGCTGGGCCCGTGCCCCTAGGTGGGGTAGCCAAGCCTGGCAAACATAGTAGCAAGGTCACACTAGGAGGCAGCGAACATTCCGGGGGTCTGTGGATGTGACCTCTACTGGAGCACTTCCATCCGAAAGAAAAAACTTTGATATTAAATTGATTGTGTAGAACCTGTACTGTAGCTGGTAGGTGCTGCAGAACTTCACCGTTTAATATATTGTATTATCCTTCTACAGTGTGGACAGGGTTACACTGAATATTCCTTACCACAGAAGTGCAGCAGCCTTCTTTAAGGAGACCACTTTGCAATGCTTGTCTATGGAGTGTCTCCAGTGCAGGGGGCAGTCATCTTGGCTGATTTAATACCAGAATGATGATTGGCTGATGAAACAAAGCAAGGAGGAGGGGGGGTCTGCAGGCTGGTGAGGAATATGAGAGAACTGGCTTGAGTCAAACGGATGTGTAAGGAAAAGACTTAACTGCTGCTGACTGAACTGAACCCTGTCGTAGCTGACCACAATCAGATGAGAAGCCAAGAGACCAAGAACCTTCTCCCTGGGAGGGTGTGATTTGAATGCCTGGTAAGATCTCACTGTGCCAGAGAGAGCTCCTACCACTTGTGAGGAAGGAAAAGAGGGACTGTCTCAGCAGAATTGAAAGGGAGAGATCACAGCAATTCCTATCCCTCTCTGAGGTCTTCAATTAAATTAGAGCATGTGTCCATAGACCCAGAAGGGGGCACCCTGGGTCTGGTAAGAGACTAATATTGCATAAGTTAATCTGTTGTCTGCTTGGAACTGTTGTGCTTTGTTCAAGGGCCCCAGCAATGCCAGCTAACTTTTTTTTTTTTTCATCAATCACCAAATCGGGGACTGTTATAGCAAGTTAGGACTGTCTTCATATACTACTGCAAGGTACATGCAATTCAGTTCTGTCTATTACTGCTATTCAGAATACTGCAGGTGTTTATCCATATCTCTCAGCAATGTGAGTGTCTTCTTGTTTGTATAATACACTTGCTAATCCTTCCTTCTTTTAGGCTACGCTTGCTTGAAATCCCTCAAGGTGTGTCAGTAAGTGCTGGGTGACCGAGGTGTGCCATCTCCAGGTGTGCAGAGAAATCACAAGACAAGTCAGGGCCTCCTTGGGAGGTACACAAGCCTCCGCTGCTGCTCCTGTATGAGAGCAGAGAAAGGGTTAAACACAGTCATTTTTGTGGCTCTTGATTTGGAGCCACTGATTCACCAATAAAAAAGCTTCAGGACTCAGAGATGTAACAGACCAATTATACTTATGATACCATAAATTCACTTTTATATCCGAAAGACGGCTACAGCGCGGTTGTCTAGTTATGGGAGGAGGTCCATGGACGTCCTCCCAGAACACACCCCCTGTGCACCCCCAGCAGCGCGCACCGCTGGTGATCACTGTGTCCTACAGACACAGCTGGTCACATGATATGGTAAACGGCCAATCCCAGCGTCCTTTTACCACGTGATCAGCTGTGTCCAATGACATTAAATACAGTTGCTGGTTATCGGCTGCACTTTCCTCACACTGCCACAGCATGAGGAAAGTACTGCCGATAACCGGAAATTGTCAGAGAAGTGATCGGCACTGATCATCAGGGCACTGATGGTCAGTGCCCAGCAGTGCTGCACACCTGTGCCACCCAACTGTGCCCATCAGTGCCACCCACCTGCTCCCTGCAGTGCCACCCAGCAGTTCCCTGCAGTGCCACCCACCTGTGCCTGGCAGTGCCTAGCAGTGACACCCAACTGTGCCCATCAGTGCCACCCACCTGCTCCCTGCAGTGCCACCCACCTGTGCCTGGCAGTGCCTAGCAGTGTCACCCTCCTGTGCCCCGCAGTGCGACCCACCTGTAACCAGAAGTGCCACCCATCAGTGCTGCCCAGCAGTGCCACTAATCAGTGCCGATCAGTGCCGCCTATCAATGCAGCATCATCAGTGCCAGGTCATCAGTGCCACCTATCAATGCCGCCTATCAGTGCCCATCAGTGCCACCTATCAATGCCTCCTATCAGTGCCCATCAGTGCTGCCTATCAATGCAGCATCATCAGTGCCAGGTCATCAGTGCCACCTATCAATGCCGCCTATCAGTGCTCATCAGTGCCACCTATCAATGCCTCTTATCAGTGTCCATCAGTGCTGCCTATCTGTGCCACATCATCAGTGCCCATCTGTGCCTCCTATCAGTGCCCATCAGTGCTGCCTATCACTGCCCATCAGTGCTGCCTATCAGTGCAGCCTCATCAACACACATCAGTGAAGTAGAAAAATTATCTGTTTGCAAAATGTTATAATAGAAACAAAGACAAACTTTTTTCCCAAATTTTTTGCTCTTTTTTTGTTTATAGAGCAAAAAATAAAACACACAGCAGTGAGCAAATATCACCAAAAGAAAGCTCTATTTGTGTGAAAAAAAATTTCATATGGGTACACTGTTGCATGACCGCACAATTGTCATTCAAAGTGCGACAGCGCTGACAGCTGAAAATGGCCTGGGCAGGAAGGGGGTAGAAGTGCCCTGTAGGCAGGAAGGGGGTAGAAGTGTCCGGTAGGCAGGAAGGGGGTAGAAGTGCCCTGTAGGCAGGAAGGGGGTAGAAGTGCCCTGTAGGCAGGAAGGGGGTAGAAGTGTCCTGTAGGCAGGAGGGGGGTAGAAGTGTCCTGTAGGCAGGAAGGGGGTAGAAGTGCCCTGTAGGCAGGAAGGGGGTAGAAGTGTCCTGTAGGCAGGAAGGGGGTAGAAGTGCCCGGTAGGTAGGAAGGGGGTGGAAATGTCCTGTAGGCAGGAAGGGGGTAGAAGTACCCTATAGGCAGGAAGGGGGTAGAAGTGCCCGGTAGGCAGGAAGGGGGTAGAAGTGTCCGGTAGGCAGGAAGGGGGTAGAAGTGTCCTGTAGGCAGGAACGGGGTAGAAGTACCCTGTAGGCAGGAAGGGGGTAGAAGTGTCCTGTAGGCAGGAAGGGGGTAGAAGTGCCCTGTAGGCAGGAAGGGGGTAGAAGTGTCCGGTAGGCAGGAAGGGGGTAGAAGTGTCCTGTAGGCAGGAAGGGGGTAGAAGTACCCTGTAGGCAGGAAGGGGGTAGAAGTACCCTGTAGGCAGGAAGAGGGTAGAAGTGCCCTGTAGGCAGGAAGGGGGTAGAAGTGCCCTGTAGGCAGGAAGGGGGTAGAAGTGCCCTGTAGGCAGGAAGAGGGTAGAAGTGCCCTGTAGGCAGGAAGGGGGTAGAAGTGTCCTGTAGGCAGGAAGGGGGTAGAAGTGCCCTGTAGGCAGGAAGGGGGTAGAAGTGCCCGGTAGGCAGGAAGGGGGTAGAAGTGCCCGGTAGGCAGGAAGGGGGTAGAAGTACCCTGTAGGCAGGAAGGGGGTAGAAGTGCCCTGTAGGCAGGAAGGGGGTAGAAGTGCCCTGTAGGCAGGAAGGGGGTAGAGGTGCCCTGTAGGCAGGAAGGGGGTAGAAGTGTCCTGTAGGCAGGAAGGGGGTAGAAGTACCCTGTAGGCAGGAAGGGGGTAGAAGTGCCCGGTAGGCAGGAAGGGGGTAGAAGTGCCTGGTAGGCAGGAAGGGGGTAGAAGTGCCCGGTAGGCGAGGGGTTAAGTAGCACAGAGGCTGAATCTCATACAGGGCTCCCTGCCTCTAGTATATGATCTACACATCTCTGCATTTTGGTGCAATAAAAACAATGAAGAGATAAATAAAACAAAACAAGGGCAATACAAACAAGGAAAATGATACATTTAAGAAGGAACAAGCATATGAAATGTCAAAGTCACATAACAACAAAAAACATAACAAAAATAACTAAAAAAATGGAAAATATGCAGCACTTCGTACTTCAAGGTGAAGTTTAATCTACTTATATTTTCCCTTGCCAGGTGCTCTGGACATCTAGTCTTACAGATACAACCGGCCCTTTAAGGGCCACCATAATGCGGATGTGGCCCGCGATGAAATAATGAGTTTAACACTGCCGCTCTCTCAGAGCCCTTAGCTTCAGTGAATTGCAGCTTCCACCGGGAATATTTATGTATCAGATGTGCATATTTACATTGGTCCAACGTGGACCAATGTGACTACGCAACAAAATGCATGCCTCAACTTCAGCTACTATTCAGCTGCTTTCATTGTTGGGAATACCTTTTGGACAGACTGTGCCACTTCACAAGGAGTAAGGGGCCAATTTATCCTAAATGTGGGCCCAGTGGGTGCTGAGATCTGGGTGGTATCCACTTAATAATCCCAGTTGCCTATTGGACCATGACAGCATATACAAAAGGCAACTTTTTTCCTGCAGATGTCTATCTTTCTTCTTATCTCCCTACACAGGGTGAATGAGTTTTTGCACTTAGGCAGTAAATGAATCATGAATGGGGGTCCCAAAGATCCTGTTTGTGTTGAGGCCCTTTGATGGCTCATTGGAGATGTGGGATCATGCTAAGGTAGGTCAAATCTCACTCAGACTGTCCAGCACCAACTCCATCTTCCTGCGATCTCCAAGGTTCTGTTGTTGCCCTGCTGTTTTTGGTGTTTTTCTCAGTACTCTCAGTGTTTCATAGGACTGGGGAACATAGAGCACAATCTTTTTGTAGAGTTTATTCCCAAAAAACAATAAAAAAACCCATACATAAAACCTTAGATAGGCTTGATAGCAGGGGCGGACTGACCATTCCGGCACTCGGGCACTTGCCAAGGGCCCGGGGTCAGTAGGGGGCCCCATGAGATGCCCCTGGTACCTTTCATAGGCTTTTTTGGGTGTGGTTTGAGTGTTGGGCGAGGACACAGGGGCCCATGATCCCCTATTGCCCGGGGGCCCCATGAGTTGCCAGTCCACCCCTGCTTGATAGGTTTCCGTTTTTTTGACCTTCCATGAAAGTTCAACAAAAAATTCTTCCATTGCCCAATAGGTTTTCTTTTTAATGACCTTCCATGAAAGTTAGAAAAAAAAATTCTTCCATTTCCCCATAGGTTTTCTATTATATTGACCTTTCGTGAATGTTCAATAAAAAAATTCTAAAAGTGATTCCTATTGATCGATGGAAGAGGGAGTGTTCAAAATAAATTGTTCAGCTTGTTGGGAAATGATTCTTGGTAGACCATCCTTATTCTTCCATTGCCCCATAGGTTTTCTTTTTAATGACCTTCCATAAAAGTTCAACAAAAAATTCTTCCATTGCCCTATAGTTTTTTATTTTATTGACCTTTCATGACTGTTTAACAAAAAAATTCTAAAAGTGATTCCCATTGATCGATGGAAGAGGGAGTGTTCAAAATAAATTGTTCAGCTTGTTGGGAAATGATTCTTGGTAGACCATCCTTATTCTTCCATTGCCCAATAGCTTTTCTTTTTAATGACCTTCCATGACAATTCAACAAAAAATTCTTCAATTGCCCCATAGGTTTTCATTTTAATGACCTTCTATGAAAGTTCAACAAAATAATTCTTCCATCGCCCCGTAGGTTTTCTTTTTGATTGATCTTTCGTGAATGTTCAATAAAAAAAATTCTAAAGGTGATTCCTATTGATCAATGGATGAGGGAGTGTTTTAAATAAATTGTTCAGCTTGTTGGGATATGATTCTTGTTTGACCATCCATGGAAATTCAACAAAAAATTCTTCCATTGCCCCATAAGTTTTCTTTTTATTGACCTTCCATAAAAGTTCAGCAAAAAATTCTTCCATTGCCCAACAGGTTTTCTTTTTAAATGACCTTCCATGAAAGTTAAAAAAAAAATTCTTCCATTGCCCAATAGGTTTTCTTTTTATTGACCTTCCATGAAAGTTCAACAGAAGAATTCTTACATTGCCCCATAGGTTTTTCTTTTTATTGACCTTCCATGAAAGTTCAACAAAAAATTCTTCCATCACCCCATAGGTTTTCGTTTTATTGACCTTCCATAAAACTTCAACAAAAAATTCTTCCATTGCCCCATAAGGTTTTCTTTTTAATGACCTTCAATGAAAGTTCAACAAAAGAATTCTTACATTACCCCATAGGTTTTTCTTTTTATCGACCTTTCATGAAAGTTCACCAAAAAGATTCCAAAAGTGATTCCTATTGATTGATGGAAGAGGAAGTGTTCGAAATACATTTTTCAGCTTGTTGGGAAATGATTCTTGGTAGACCATTCTTATTGATAGTAGGTATCGGTAAAAGTGATTGTACTGGTCAAAAATATAAAAAAACAATAAAAATTTTAAGCTGCACCCGGAACTTGGCTCTGGTGCAGCTCCGGTCTTTAATAATTATCAAAAAAGACTGCATACAATAAAGTCTCCACTCAAAACCAACCTTCCTTGACGCATTTCACCACTACTGGCTTGCTTATAAGGATAGGGGCCAGTATAGATCTCATAGGCCAGTTACAGTATAAAAGATATTGGCCCCTATTCAAAGCACATCTGAACCCCGTAAATTTGTAGCCATTTAGGTCAATTAAAACAATTGTGAAATTTGTTGACATTTGTTCCTCAATTATTCAAATAATAGGTTTTTCAAAAAATTCTCTACATGTGGACACCTGACCAGCACATCTGTAGGAGCTTGCTGGACTTTCTATTCCAAACCCATGGCCAATAATGAAGAGTTGCCCCCCTCTGTTTGAGGCTATAACAGCCTCCACTCTTACCTTATGTTCAAAACATCCAATTATTGTTTAGTTATAACTTTTTGCCACGCCCACTGTGAACCGTTATAACTGTAACGCAAGGCAGATTACTTATCATAGGTATTGTTAAAGTAGACCTTCACTACCTCTCCTATCACTTGTGCCAATTTCCTCCTCCTCCCCCATTACACATTTGTATTTAAAAAAAAAATGGGGGGGTAGATCTGATTGACCACCTGAGAGCCCGTTTGGGTCTTCTGTCAGAGAATTGCTTCCTCACCGCTAGGACACAGGACCAAGGTATTATAAGTGGGCATTGCACCCAAGGACTGGACGACACTAGCTTAGGTGCAAATGGAACTACTTTATTAAACAGAAATACAGGTTTTTATACACTTCCGAAATAGGGGCAGTCCCCACATGAACAATAAAAACAAACATTACACATTGGGAAAAACATCTCACAGTGATTAGATAACGAGGCCAAGTTAACAGGAGACTAATCCTATTATGTTGGAACCTCCAGGAGGACTAGCCAACAGACATAAACAATAGGTGACTCAATTAACTCCCTTAACAATGGGACAAAGACACAACGGTAAACATATAACACCTTCATAAACAGATTACAGCAAGAGATCTCAGCGTCAGGTTGTTTTGAGCTGATTATTTTAAACAGCGGCTTGGAGTCTCTGAGTCTAGGAGGGGGTTGAAGCAGTCAATGCCGGTTTGGGCAGAAGAACCCCAAGTCTGTATCCCTGTCCTCCAGTTCTCAGAGTCTGTGTGTTTCGGGGAGACATGGACTTGAATCCGAAGCAAAACTACTCCAAAAGGTCCTCCCAGGCACACACCTCCAAAAAAATAGAGATCCTTCAGATGCCAGGGCCCATGGTAAAGTTGATCCAGGAAATATCCGATTGGCTCTCGGGGGATCAGGAAGAAAATTTTTCTCATGCAGGAGCAGATTGGATCGTGCTTTGCTGGGTGTTTTTGCCTTCCTCTGGATCAACTGTGGGTGTAAGATTATAACTTTTTTTTATGGTTGAACTGGATGGACTTTTGTCTTTTTTCAGCCAGACTAACTATGCAACTATGGTCAGTAGGCAAGAGGCTAGCCTGAAGTCCCCTCCAATACACCCTGTCCCCATTGGGCCTTTCACAGTAGTTAAGTGCTTTTTGTGTGGGATCTGGCCCCACCCTTTCTACATTCTTCCCTAGGTGAGAATGACTTCACCCTTACCAGAATTATACTGGGATGTGTGATGTTGGTATCCAATATCATCTAAAACTATTCTGCTGCTTCCATGGGTGCACATACCATTTGTGCAGCATCACAGGGGCCCTCTGGGAGTAAAGGGCCCATTCATACTAGAGGTGAGTTGCTTGGAATTGGGTGGCATTCGCTTTCTGATCCCAGTTGCATATTGGACCACAATAAAATGTCATAACGGCTTTATGGGGTACCAGTGTCCAATTTGGCCTCCAAAAAGTCTCCATTGCTCTGGAAATCTGCACAGTACATACACCACCGTAGATCATCGGGGGGTCTTCTCTAAGCACCCAGAACAGACAGTCAGCCTCCTGGTGACTTTACATGAGAGGATCGGGACCCGGAGCTCCAAGATCGGTGGCTTACACCAGAGAACACTGGATTTGCTGGGCAGGTGAGTATATTTTTTGAGAACAGGCCAGTGCTACAGGTAGGAGGGTCAAAAGAATGTGAAGTATATAAAGATAGGTTAGATTAGGTTTAATTAATTTAAAACAGAATTCAATCACGCATTTATTTTAGTAGCTCCTCCCACAGTTTTTTTCAAGGCCTCATTCACAAGTGGGGAAGACTACAGAGTATGTCCATGCGCAGGGATGGGGACACTGGTGTTCCAAGCATCCCCCCATGCAGACTGTCCCATTCATGTCAACTTGGACGCATCAGCTGCACGGACACAAATGCTGCTCCCAATCTGACATCCATGCTGGTGTGGGTGCACAGCCCCGAACACAGTGTCAGAAATGGACACATCCCACCGGGCTCCACCGATCACTAAAGTATATCACTTTTGGGTGGACGGACCCTATACTTCTAGCAAAAAATAAAATAAATAAAAAATTAAAAAGGAATATACAATGTTTTTCAAACACTCAAAAAACGAACACAAATTTATCAAGAATGATTATTTTCTATTCATTAACAAGTTGCCGACCGCAGGTAGCCAAATGATGGCTGCACTGCGGCCTGCCAGTTCTGGGAGGCTGTCATATGACGTCCTCCCAGAATGTGCTCTCCTGCACGCCCCCGGCGACCTCCATGATTGCTGTGTCCTATGACACGCTGGTCACCGGGAAATGCAATTGCCGGTTCTTGACTGCACTTTCCTCATGCTGTCAGAGCACGAGGAAAGTACTGCCGGCAGTTGTCAGAAGAGGGATCGGCACCGATCATCAGGGCACTGATGATCAGTGCCCTGAGGATCGGTGCCCAGCAGCGCCATTCACCAGTTCCGCCTACAAGTGCCCAGCAGTGCCACCCACAAGTGCCCAGCAGTGCCCACCAGTGCAGCCCACCAGTGCTGCCCAGCAGTGCCAACAGTCAGTGCCACCCACCTTTGCCCAGCAGTGCCCACCAGTGCAGCCCACCAGTGCTGCCCAGCAGTGCCACCAGTAAGTGCCCAACAGTGTCGCCAGTCAGTGCTCAGCAGTGCTGCCTATCAGTGCCGACTATCAGTACCCATCATCAGTGCCACCTATCAGTGCCACCTATCAGTGCCACCTATCAGTGCTGCCTATCAGTTCAGCCTCATCAACGTGTGCTAACTAAACCCCTGTTTTTAACGCATATTGTTAGACAGGTTCATTTGGTTGTTGGCAAGCTGGCTGGCGAGTTGATTTTTGAACACTTTTTTTATTTTTATTTTATACTGACAGCCTCATCAATGAAGGAGAAAAATTACCTGTTTGTCAAATTTTATAAAAGGAAAACATTTTTCTTTTTTTAAAATTTTTTTGCTTATTTTTTGTTTATAGCGCAAAAAATAAAACACCCAGTGGGGAGTAAATACCACCAAAAGAAAGCTCTATTTGTGTGAAAAAAATGATAAAAATTTCATATGAGTACAATGTTGCATGACCGCACAATTGTCATTTAACCCCCCTGGCGGTATTCCCGAGTGTAGCTCGGGGTAAAGTTTCAGTACCAAAAGCGGTAACCCCCCCGAGCTACACTCGGGCTTACCATGCGGCGCTGCATAGGGAGTCCCTGCAGAGCTTACCTTGTCCTTTGCTCCCGCGATGTGTCCCCTGCAGCATCCCCGGCCTTCTCCTCCGGCCGATGCCGGCATCCGGGTTCTGTGTTCCTGTCCCTGTGACGTCAAGACGTACGGGCGCCGGTGGGAAATTTGAAAATTTTAAAAAAATGTCATTTTTTTCAAAACGAATTTTACATAGTAAAACATTGCTGTTTCAACCCATTTCACATACATTTTGTCCCGAGTGCTTTGTCCGGCGCCCTGCCTGCATTATTACTGTTCTTTCTGCCTGGAAACTGAGAAACGTCCATGGCGTCCAAAAAGCGTCCCTTTAGGTCAGACGCGGTTTTAGACCGGCTAGAGAACAGCGATAGTAAATCAGAACCACTTGCAGAATTGAGTGATAATGATTGGTGGGGGAAATTCCTCATCAGACACTGAAAACGATTCTGCGACTGAGCTCAGCAATGTGCGAACTTGGCGCTTTATTTCACATTTCAGTGATTTTAGTTTGATTATATTATTGAATTAAATGTATTATTATTATATTATTATTTTTTATGATTATTTAATAAATTATAATTTATGATTTCGTGTTTCAAATTTTATCCTCCGCGGGATGTTTACTAGACTCTTGTTCAGACAGATTTCAGGGAGTTATTCCTAAATTACAGCCTACAATAAAAAAACGACATATTTCCATGCAAAAAAATGGTACCGCTTTGAGCACCAAAAATCTGAAATAATCAAACCGCCAGGGAGGTTAAAGTGCGACAGCGCTGAAAGCTGAAAATTGGCCTGGTAAGGAAGGGGGTATAAGTGCCCGGTAGGCAAGGGGTTAATAGACATCATCTCTATGCAATAATCTGCGCTCTCTTCTGTAAAATATGCCCCACCGGTAACAGACACCATCTTTGTTCTGGAATTTAATGGTGGTAAATAATCTGCTGCTGCACAGTAATCATTTCACAATGTGAGAATGACACGGTCAATCCATTCATGAGGTTCTTTAAAGCAAATTTAACATTGGTGGTAGAGCCCAGGATTGTATTCCTTGGTTGTGTGCACTCTTGGTAGAGCGCACTCCTGTCAGCTTGGTCCTGATTGGTCTGTCTCACATTTGCTGCCCTGCACAGCCTACCATATCTTCACCATGTCCTCCGAATGAATTCCATAGACCACCAAAGCTTGCTTGTACATACGGATCATACAGTAATCCAAACAAAGAAGTGATCATCGTGTCGGTAGGTGAAATTGGCTGCCAGGGCAAGGAACCCAAACTGGACATCATCCAATGGGAAAAGGGGGAGATGCTGGGAGGCCATACACAGGGAGGTCCCGGGAACAAAAAAAACACCACTGGATACAAAGTCCGGATAATATTGCTGTGAACACGGTGTCTTTGAAATGCTGTATTTGGTCCAACGTATAGGCTGTGGTCTGTCATGGTGGGTGCAATGGATGGTATTTGGGGTGCCATGTTCTATAATATTGTGAAATAACCTGCGCCAAAGAAATAACACACAATCAAACAATGCCTCTGCTCAAAAGATGAAAAAAATATCAAAGTACAAACAAAGAAGAAAAACAAACCAATTAAAAGAAAACTAAAAAACAAAACACCAAATAAGTCCCAAATAAAGAAATTCTCGTGTTTAAAAAAAACTTGGTAAAATATATAAAAAACTAGTTCCAAACGTGTTCAAATCATCTAAATAGTGCAAGTTTTCACCCACACTCCCCCAATCAGCTGATTACCAAGTGGGAAATGACTTCAGGAATCAGGAACACATTTTGGAGTTGAGATGAGATCTTCTCAATTGTGTAGCACTGAACGTGTCTCCAGATTACTTCAGTATTTTCTTGACCAATGCCTCACGAGTAGACGAAAGAAAAAACAAAAGACAAATCGTGTAATACTGCATAAATGAAAAAAATATAGCTTATGTTCCCCATTACACTCATTTTAAAAAATCAATTGCAAGCTCAGTTCAGGGGTGGACTGACCATTTGGAAACTCGGGCACTGCCTGAGGGCCCGGGGTCAGTAGGGGGCCCCATAAGATGCCCCTGGTACCTTTTTCATAGGCTTGAGTTTGGGCAAGGAAACAGGGGCCCCATGATCCCCTATTGCCCGGGGGCCCCATGTGTTGTCAGTCCGCCCCTGGCTCAGATGGACATAAAATCCTCTCAAAATGACCCCCAGCAATCCTCCCCTGGTAGTCCACAAACTCTCACTTATGGATGGACGGTGGATGCAAAGAAAAAAGAATGGGGAGAGCCTAATAGCATAATATTGTATACTGCTCATGACATCTGGTTTGCTTGTTGGTCTCCCAGTGCATCCTGGGATATCTCATACCTGCAATACCTCCAACATAAAATGAAGCTAAAGTTAAATAAAAGCCTCCCAAGAGCTGCAAGCGCTGTTAGTGATCTTTGTCATAGACTTATATGGAGGCTTTGGAGATGCTTTGAAGCTCCAAGAAAGCGACTCGTGGTGTCATTTGTTTTAGCAAAGCAAGCGCAGCGTGTGAACAGGGCTGTAAGCTTACTATTTTATTTAAGGGGCTTTGATTGGTATTCAGAGTGCTTTAAAAAAAGTGTCAAATTCCACATTTTGAAGCATGTGTAAACAAGCAGGATGTAGGGATTATTAGACTACCCTACCCACCTCCTTACTCCGTCCCTTGCTCCAGTGCCTTCTGTTGTGCCTGAAGCTCCGGGCTGTGGGTGGCTCCTCAGAATTATCACATTATTATACAGGATTTATATGGCGCCAACAGTTTGCTCAGCGCTTTACAATATAATATCACATGTTGGACTATTAGGCGTACATTGTACATGGAGGAGGTGAAGATGTGCCTGGGGCCCCAAGCATCTTAGAGAGGGCAGCATTGCTCGACCAATGCCCCACTGAAGTACAATACTTGTTTTTTTCTATGCTTTTATGTGCAATGTATTTGCAACTTTTTGACAGGGTCTCTTTTAACAGATTAGAGTTATCCTTTAAAATGAAGAGTTGCAACTGAAAAGGTGAATGTTCGGATCACTGATCTTCTCCCATACCATGCTTTGTGGTCGGGTCACTTATCTTCTCCCATACCATGCTTTGTGGTCGGGTCACTAATCGTCTTCCATACCATGCTTTGTGGTCGGGTCACTTATCTTCTCCCATACCATGCTTTGTGGTCGGGTCACTAATCTTCTCCCATACTATGCTTTGTGGTTGGGTCACTAATCGTCTTCCATACCATGCTTTGTGGTCGGGTCACTAATCGTCTTCCATACCATGCTTTGTGGTTGGGTCACTAATCGTCTCTCATACCATGCTTTGTGGTCGGGTCACTAATCTTCTCCCATACCATGCTTTGTGGTCGGCTCACTAATCTTCTCCCATACCATGCTTTGTGGTCGGGTCACTAATCGTCTCCCATACCATGCTTTGTGGTCGGCTCACTAATCGTCTCCCATACCATGCTTTGTGGTCGGGTCACTAATCATCTCCCATACCATGCTTTGTGGTCGGGTCACTAATTGTCTTCCATACCATGCTTTGTGGTCAGGTCACTAATTGTCTTCCATACCATGCTTTGTGGTCGGATCACGTATCTTCTCCCATGCCATGCTTTGTGCTCGGGTCACTAATCCACTCCAATACCATGCTTTGTGGTCAGGTCACTTATCTTCTCCCATACCATGCTTTGTGGTCGGGTCACTAATCGTCTCCCATACCATGCTTTGTGGTCGGGTCACTAATCATCTCCCATACCATGCTTTGTGGTCGGGTCACTAATCATCTTCCATACCATGCTTTGTGGTCGGGTCACTAATCATCTCCCATACCATGCTTTGTGGTCGGGTCACTAATCATCTTCCATACCATGCTTTGTGGTCGGGTCACTAATCTTCTCCCATACCATGCTTTGTGGTCAGCTCACTAATTGTCTCCCATATCATGCTTTGTGGTCAGGTCACTAATCTTCTCCCATACCATGCTTTGTGGTTGGGTCACTAATTGTCTTCCATACCATGCTTTGTGGTCAGGTCACTAATTGTCTTCCATACCATGCTTTGTGGTCGGGTCACGTATCTTCTCCCATGCCATGCTTTGTGCTCAGGTCACTAATCCACTCCAATACCATGCTTTGTGGTCAGGTCACTTATCTTCTCCCATACCATGCTTTGTGGTCGGGTCACTAATCGTCTCCCATACCATGCTTTGTGGTCGGGTCACTAATCATCTCCCATACCATGCTTTGTGGTCGGGTCACTAATCATCTTCCATACCATGCTTTGTGGTCGGGTCACTAATCATCTTCCATACCATGCTTTGTGGTCGGGTCACTAATCTTCTCCCATACCATGCTTTGTGGTCAGCTCACTAATTGTCTCCCATATCATGCTTTGTGGTCGGGTCACTAATCTTCTCCCATACCATGCTTTGTGGTCGGGTCACTAATCGTCTTCCATACCATGCTTTGTGGTCAGGTCACTAATTGTCTTCCATACCATGCTTTGTGGTCGGTTCACGTATCTTCTCCCATGCCATGCTTTGTGGTCGGGTCACTAATCCGCTCCAATACCATGCTTTGTGGTCAGGTCACTTATCTTCTCCCATACCATGCTTTGTGGTCGGGTCACTAATTGTCTCCCATACCATGCTTTGTGGTCGGGTCACTAATCATCTCCCATACCATGCTTTGTGGTCGGGTCACTAATCATCTCCCATACCATGCTTTGTGGTCGGGTCACTAATCATCTCCCATACCATGCTTTGTGGTCGGGTCACTAATCGTCTTCCATACCATGCTTTGTGGTCGGGTCACTAATCTCCCATACCATACTTTGTGGTCGGGTCACTTATCTTCTCCCATACCATGCTTTGTGTTCGGGTCACTAATCCTCTCCAATACCATGCTTTGTGGTCGGGTCACTAATCGTCTCCCATACCATGCTTTGTGTTCGGGTCACTAATCCTCTCCAATACCATGCTTTGTGGTCGGGTCACTAATCGTCTCCCATACCATGCTTTGTGGTCGGGTCACTAATCGTCTTCCATACCATGCTTTGTGGTTGGGTCACTAATCCTCTCCAATACCATGCTTTGTGGTCGGGTCACTAATCGTCTCCCATACCATGCTTTGTGGTCGGGTCACTAATCGTCTCCCATACCATGCTTTGTGGTCGGGTCACTAATCTTCTCCCATACCATGCTTTGTGGTCAGCTCACTAATTGTCTCCCATACCATGCTTTGTGGTCGGGTCACTAATCTTCTCCCATACCATGCTTTGTGGTCGGTTCACTAATCGTCTCCCATACCATGCTTTGTGGTCGGGTCACTAATCATCTCCCATACCATGCTTTGTGGTCGGGTCACTAATTGTCTTCCATACCATGCTTTGTGGTCAGGTCACTAATTGTCTTCCATACCATGCTTTGTGGTCGGGTCACGTATCTTCTCCCATGCCATGCTTTGTGGTCGGGTCACTAATCCGCTCCAATACCATGCTTTGTGGTCGGGTCACTTATCTTCTCCCATACCATGCTTTGTGGTCGGGTCACTAATCATCTCCCATACCATGCTTTGTGGTCGGGTCACTAATCATCTCCCATACCATGCTTTGTGGTCAGGTCACTTATCTTCTCCCATACCATGCTTTGTGGTCAGGTCACTTATCTTCTCCCATACCATGCTTTGTGGTCGGGTCACTAATCATCTCCCATACCATGCTTTGTGGTCGGGTCACTAATCTTCTCCCATACCATGCTTTGTAGTCGGGTCACTAATCATCTCCCATACCATGCTTTGTGGTCGGGTCACTAATCATCTCCCATACCATGCTTTGTGGTCGGGTCACTAATCGTCACTAATCGTCTCCCATACCATGCTTTGTAGTCGGGTCACTAATCATCTCCCATACCATGCTTTGTGGTCGGGTCACTAATCGTCTTCCATACCATGCTTTGTGGTCGGGTCACTAATCGTCTCCCATACCATGCTTTGTGGTCGGGTCACTAATCGTCTCCCATGCCATGCTTTGTGGTCGGGTCACTAATCGTCACTAATTGTCTTCCATACCATGCTTTGTGGTCACTAATAACCTGAAAGAAATCATGAGATGGAATCCCAAATGCTTTACTGATAAGAATTGTTAGTTAATCAGTAATCAGAAGTTTTTTTATCACTGTTACGTTTTATATTCCTGGGTTTCTGCTGCGATAAGCAAACTGGCTGCTGAGTCAATAAAAGCACCTTATTTAAGAGATAAGCTTACCTTTGGTATCATCCTTTACGATAGGTTATACAATCACCGGCCACTTTATTAGGTCTACCTTCCTAGTACCGAGTTGGACCCCCTTTTTGCCTGCAAAACTGCCTTAATTTTTCGTGGCATAGATTCAACAAAGTGTTATAAACATTCCACAGAGATTATGGTCCACTGCTGCCTTTCTATCATCTGGAACCAGTCTGACCATTTTCCTCCTCTGACTTCCAACATCAACAAGGCATTTTCATCCACACAACTGTCACTCACTAGATGTTTTCTCTTTTTCGGACCATTCTCTGTAAACCCTAGAGATGGTTGTGCGTGAAAATCTCAGTAGATCAGCAGTTTTTTAAATACTCAGACCAGTCCGTCTGGCACCAACAACCATGCCACGTTCAAAGTCACTTAAATACCCTTTATTTCCCATTCTGATGCTCAGTTTGAACTACAGCAAGTCGTCTTCACCACGTCTAGATGCCATATGATTGGCTGATTAGCAATTTGTGTTACCAAGCAATTGAACAGGTGGACCTAATAAAGAGGCCAGTGAGTGTACATTTTATTTGCTCCTGCCTTTCTTTCCTCTTAGGAATCCAATCTTAACATGCAGTTTACAGACTCTCAGAAGGAGAAAATTCTTCACTTTGGGCAGAAGTCTTTCTTTGCTACTAAGGTCCAGGAGACCAGCAATGAGATCTTGACCAGGTAGTATAGGGTACCTTCTGCCTCACATCGTATCTTTCCCCAGAAAACTGGTATGTGCTGGCAGTGTGGGGTTGAAGAAGGCTCAACGCCGCGTGTCTTCTGGGGCTGTGCCCAGATCAGGTCATTCTGGCAAGAGGTGACCGGTATTACCAAGCAAATGATCAGTGTTGAGCTAGCTGGAGACCCTGCGGCATACCTGTTACACCTGTCTGAACGTCCTGTTAAGAAGTATAAGGCCTCCCTCACTATTAAACTGCTGAACGTGGCTAAGGCATACATCCCTTTATGTTGGAAGTCTGAGAATCCACCCTCTAAATCCCTTTGGTTCTGCAAAGTCAATGAGCTTAGAGACATGCTACCCTTCACAACTTGGAGAAAACTTTTCATGACAAATGGAGACCATGGCAATACTTTGTGCATACAGATGCCTATCTACAAGAGGCTTCACAACTTGGGTGATTCTGTGGGGCTCCTGTGGTCAAACCCCGGGCGAGAGAATCTTTCCTTTTAGTTACCTAAAGCTTTTCCTGCTTCCTCTCGCCTGTCCTTTTCTTTGCCTTCTCTTACTCTTCTAGCATTGTTTGTCCTTCCCTCTCATGTACCCGAAATCCACTCTCACCAACCCCCACTATCACCTTCTCCAACCCCTAAACAGTTTGGGGGCAGGACATCTACTTCCCTTAACTGGGCCCCTCTTGCCATCAGGGTGCTCCCATGAATTTTTAAAATTTGGTTTGCATTTTTGAGTCTGTTGTTATGTGGCTCTTTAGTCCCAGTGATGGTGAAACTGTTAGAAAACTGCACTAACCTCTCATTTCTGTTCTGTTTCATGTATCAATCACATTCCGACTTTGATGTGGAATTTCTCTGCATGACTCTCTTACCTCACGTTTTTGATTGTAACTCTTTAATAAATAAAGGAATTACAAAAAAATAGCATCATCTGCTATCTAAGTACTAGGATCTTACCCATTCTGAACTTAACTTGCTGCTAAAAGGATATCAAACCTAAACCTCCACTGGTTTGGGACCTCATCCGTTTTGATCCAGTAGCTGAAGGGATATCACTGGGGTCACTGGAGCCACACATAAACCTCCACTGGTCTGAGACCTCACCTATGTTGGTCTAGTAGCTGAAAGGATATCTCTGGGAACACTGAAGCCACAACAAAACCTCCACAGGTCTGAGTCCTCACCCACGTTGATTCATTAGCTGAACAGATATCATTAGGGACATTGGAGCCACACATAAACCTCTACAGGTCTGGGACTTCACCCATGTTGATGCCATAGCTGAACAGATATCACTGGGAACACTGGAGCCACACCTGTACCTAAACTGTTCTGGGACCTCACCCATGTTGGTCCAATAGGTGAAGGGATATCACTGGGGACTGTCATGGTCCTACCTTTCCCCAGAGGTTATGCTGCTCCATGTGCTGGCATCCATCTTAGGTTTCTGCAAAGCATGGTGGAAGCCTTTTGTTGAGCCGCGGAGGGGAAGGGGCCCTTGAGGAGGAGGTACTATCAAGGTCCTACCTTTCCCCAGAGGTTATGCTGCTCCATGTGCTGGCATCCATCTTAGGTTTCTGCAAAGCATGGTGGGAGCCTTTTATGTTTTCAGGCCTCTGCGGTCCATCCCCCAGAGGGGTGTGGTTGATCACATTTAAGCCTGTTGTCTGCACTTGCTCTTTGCATTCGTGTCCTGTATGATTGTGTTGCAGCAAGCTCTTGTTCTACTTTTGTTGCTCTCCTGGAAACTGACTTGGCTTTGACTAAGACTATTCTCAGCCTTATCCCTTTATCTGATCTCCTGTTGCTGAACCCGGCTCGTGACCTGTGTATTCTTGCCTACCGTCCTGTACTGTCTGTCCCGCTGTTATCGACCCGGCCTGTCCGACTACGCTATCGTTTCCCATCTGGTTCCTACCAGCTATACGCTATTGGCGACGGCCATTACTGCAGCTGGGGTTACTCGGGGGCCGCGACCTGGTCCTTGGCTGCGTCAAGTCCATCCCCACCATCAGGGGCCCTGGTGAAAGGCAGCCTGGGGCTTAGACTCCGTGCCCTGAGGGACTCCGGTCTGTGGGTGGTGGTTGTCGTCAGTCGGTGCGTGACCTTACCATTAGGCCTGCCTGTCCATTCCACCGCTCCTGCCCTGACAGGGACACTGGAGCCACACTTAAACCTTCACTGTTCTGAGATTTCACCCATCACCCATGTTGATCCATTAGCTGAAGGGGTATCATGTGGGGATCTGGAGCCAACACCTATACCTCCACTGCTCTTGGACTTCACTCATGTTGATCCAGTAGCTAAAGGGATATCACTGGAGACATTGGAGCAACTCCTAAACCTCCATTGGTCTGGAACCTCACCCATGTTAATCCAGTAGCTGAAGAGATATTACTGGGGACACAAGAACGTCTTTGTTGCGGATGCTACTTCTGTTGGCTTTATAGAGGTAAAGTCTCCATCCTGATAAGAATATGTACAAGTGTTTAAGTATTCTACCCATCTGTGTTTTCCCTTGTTGTTCAATAAACCCTTAAAATACATTCTTGGAAGAGACTGCTGTTACTGGCAGCGGTACAAGTACGTAAGTGAGTACTATGCCTGGGGAAAGGCTAATCTCTATTGGGGGCCCCACTTGCACTACATGAGGGTCAACTGAGTGGAGGCACTTCCAGAGAGACTGTTCTATGGTCCCTTGCTCCCATCTTGTGGAGGTAGCCTTAAGGCATAGAAATCTATGCATTTTCAACAATAGGACTTGTAAGCAGGGTAGAACTAGCTAGTTAGGTGCTGCCCTGGATGGGAAGACTGGGGTTAACTTAGTTCCTGGGTTTTTTGTTTGGCAGGATCTTTGGGTCCGACCCTCTGCTCCTGTGGATATAAAAAGTCACAGTGGCCCGGAGCCAGAGAGGCCCTGGAGAAAGAAGGAGGTTCCCCTAGAAGAGTTCGAGAACATGGCCACCTGAGCACCTGAAAGATGTGAAATCCACCAAACCTGGGGTTCACTCAGAAGATACCATCTACTGGGGAGTGCTACTAATGGACCTTTATTCTCATGGACTCCACCTTTGCAGGTATGCCGGGGCAACACATAGCCTGATTAGGAATAGGGACTAGAGGCTTAGGGATAATGACTGTTTTATTGAAGTTCTGCTGGACTGTCTTGTCTGCTTTGTACTCTTTTGTACTATGTATAATTTTCTACAGTAAAATGTTGAAACCTACATTTTACCTGGTCTGAAGTCCTTGAAAGGAGTGCATTGCAAGTAACTGACACAATTCCACAGTTAGTCTACAGCTTGGGTCACTACCATATGGGATATGAGGAGTCGTCATGGTGCATTACTACAGGTGGTTGCCACAACAAAAGCAAAGTCAGCAAGCAGCTTGTCAATAGCAAGTACCTGTTATAGGTGGAACTGTCTCTAGCTGCAAAGGAGATGTTGTCGGCACTCCTTTTCACCGCATTCCATGTCCCTTAGCAACCGGAGCAGAATTGCAGGACAGAGGTCCCCATCCTGTACAGAGGTATGGAGATTTAGGAGTCAAAGTCAAGTGCACATTGGAGCCCACTTTAGACGCTGGGTAGGGCTCCATGTTCGCAAAAATGGTGCAGCGCTGAAAATATTAGATAAATACCAAAATAGTTAACCTCGTGACACCCCGAGGAAGTTTATCGTCACCATTGGCATGTGGCATGATTTTCAGGGTTTTGAAGCACTTATGATCTGATTATTTATGGACTTTTTTTGGAATCTATTTATTTGCTGTGTTTATTCACGTTGGCACCAATCACAGTGTAGATACCCCCCGGGTTGAGGGGTTTGTGTCTAGTTGCTTTATAATCCTTTTAGAGGAGTTTATTTGAGCATCTTTATTTTCACGTATTTATTGAGGTCACATTGTTTGGGCACAGTATGCACGTTTATTGAGTTATCAATGATATATTGGGGCACATTATATATTATTAGTACTACTTTGGTATTCATCTAATATTTTCAGCGCTGCACCATTTTTGAGAATTATTGTTTATCACTCTTTAAGTATCAGTCTGGGGTGTCAGCAGTGGATATCTTTAGTTATACAGTGGGGCAAAAAAGTATTTAGTCCCCACCAATTGTACAAGTTCTCCCACTTACAAAGATGAGAGAGGCCTGTAATTGGCATCATAGGGAGACCTCAACTATGAGAGACAAAATGAGAAAACAAATCCAGACAATCACATTGGCTGATCTGGAAAGAATTTATTTGCAAATTATGGTGGAAAATAAGTATTTGGTGAATATGAAAAGTTCATCTCAATACTTTGTTCTATATCCTTTGTTGGCAATGACAGAGGTCAGACGTTTCCTGGAAGTCTTCACAAGGTTGGCACACACTGTTGCTGGTATGTTGGCCCATCCTCCATGCAGATCTCCTCTAGAGCAGTGATGTTTTGGGGCTGTCGCTGGGCAACACGGACTTTCAACTCCCTCCAAAGGTTTTCTATGGGGTTGAGATCTGGAGACTGGCTAGGCCACTCCAGGACCTTGAACTGCTTCTTACGAAGCCACTCCTTCATTGCCCGGGTGGTATATTTGGGATCATTGTCATGTGTGAAGACCCAGCCACGTTTCATCTTCAATGCCCTTGCTGATGGAAGGAGGCTTGCACTCAAAATCTCACGATACATGGCCCCATTCATTCTGTCCTGTACATGGATCAGTCGTCCTGGTCCCTTTGCGGAGAAACAGCCCCAAAGCATGATGTTGCCACCCCCATGCTTCACAGTAGGTATGGTGTTCTTTGGATGCAACTCAGCGTTCTCTCTCCTCCAAACACGACGAGTTGTGTTTCTACCAAACAGTTCTATTTTGGTTTCATCTGACCATATGACATTCTCCCAATCCTCTTCTGGATCATCCAAATGCTCTCTAGCAAACTTCAGACGGGCCCCGACATGTACTGGCTTAAGCAGGGGACACGTCTGGCACTGCAGGATCTGAGTCCCTGGCGGCGTAGTGTGTTACTGATGGTAGCCTTTGTTACGTTGGTCCCAGCTCTCTGCAGGTCATTCACTAGGTCCCCCCGTGTGGCCCTGGGATTTTTGCTCACCGTTCTTGTGATCATTTTGACCCCACGGGGTGAGATCTTGCGTGGAGCCCCAGATCGAGGGAGATTATCAGTGGTCTTGTATGTCTTCCATTTTCTAATTATTGCTCCCACAGTTGATTTGTTCACACCAAGCTGCTTGCCTATTGCAGATTCAGTCTTCCCAGCCGGGTGCAGGTCTACAATTTTGTTTCTGGTGTCCTTCGACAGCTCTTTGGTCTTCACCATAGTGGAGTTTGGAGTGTGACTGTTTGAGGTTGTGGACAGGTGTCTTTTATACTGATAACAAGTTCAAACAGGTGTCATTGATACAGGTAATGAGTGCAGGACAGAGGAGCCTCTTAAAGAAGAAGGTACAGGTCTGTGAGAGCCAGAAATCTTGCTTGTTTGTAGGTGACCAAATACTTATTTTCCACCATAATTTGCAAATAAATTCTTTCCAGATCAGCCAATGTGATTGTCTGGATTTGTTTTCTCATTTTGTCTCTCATAGTTGAGGTCTCCCTATGATGCCAATTACAGGCCTCTCTCATCTTTGTAAGTGGGAGAACTTGCACAACTGGTGGTGACTAAATACTTTTTTGCCCCACTGTATATATCACTTCCCTTTTGTGCGCAGGAGGATTTCCTTCATATAGGGCTCCATGTTGCCACCGGGATAGTGGAAATGCCGGACAGGTGGCTGTGATTAGTGTTCGGCACAGCCCGCCTAATTGCAAGCTGCAGTGGGATGATGTACATTTACACGGGGACCCAAGAGTTAGCTGGAGAACAGTTGTTGTACAAGTGTACATGGCGTACGTTCGTCTCTAAGAGTAGAGGGCCACCTTAAGGTTGAGTATTCCCTGATGGTGGCCTCAGCCTTGTCCCAAGACATTGATGAAAACGGCACTAGAGTAAATGTAAAAAACAAATGTTGGTTAATAAAAAAAAAATACATACCAGGCTCTTCAGGTTTGGTATGGATTTTGAGGGTAACCCCATGCCAAAAAAAAAGTGTGAGCCCCCCCCCCCAAAAAAAAATCAATAACAGACCTTTAGGTCTGTTATAGATTTGGGGTGAACCCACACCATTTTTTGAATGTTTTGGCATAGGGTTCCCCTCTAATTCTATACCAGACCCAAAGGGCTCAGTACGGATTGGGGGGGGGGGGACCCCCGAGCTGTTTTTTAATTTATTTTTTAACTGGCGTTTGTTTTGTTTACATTCTGCAGATAGGTCATAGTTAAGGATGTGGCTCCTTAACAGCCAGCACTATTCTGAATGAAATGAAACGAATGCCGAAGATACGAAACGAATTCCAAAAACGAATGGGTCCATGAACGAATAGATCCGAATACGAAATGGCGTGCGCATGTCTAGTAACAGAAGATATTGAGCCTCCAGTAATTGGAAGTTCTTGTATTTTGTGTTCCAACATTCTTATGGTGCTTCCACCAAAAACGGGTCTTGGGAATACAAGAGGGATTCCCCTTTAGGACCTTCCACCCCCAGGATAGACCGCACCTTGAAGGAAGTAGATCCATACTTGAAAGTAGTTTCAAAGCATTAGTTGAACTTGGTAGGAGAGGAGAGCAAAGGTAGTGGCACACCCCAAAACTCACATGGGGCTCATCAAATCCTTGACTAGAACCCAACTAGTTGGATCGCAGCATCCAGAAAACTCACACAGAACACCTTCCGATGCCAATCAGTCACAAACCAAGAGGCTTGGGTGTATCTCTAGCTGTATATACTCTGTTTCATTCATCGGGAGATCAGAGGGAGCGTGAGAGTCAATCTGCACGCGTGTCAGGTAAAGCAACATGACAAGTAAAAATAAAAGATTTTTTTCGTTTTTTTGTTTTTTTTATAATAAAATGTGTCTCTATTTACCCTTTAATAAAATTTGTCTCTATTTACCCTTTAATAAAATGTGTCTCTATTTACCCTTTAATAAAATTTGTCTCTATTTACCCTTTAATAAAATGTGTCTCTATTTACCCTTCGTTTACACTAATCAGCCCTAATGAACTCCTTCTTCCTCTTCTTCTTTCAAGTATTATTTTCCTGCTGATTTTTTTTTTTTTACATTTCTGATTTATTTACAAATAATAACTAACCTTTTTTCCATTTTTATTTGTTTTGCTCACTTTATATAATTTGTAAATAACTTGGTATCATAATTTCAGTGTCATTTTCAATAGGACAAAATATAAAATAAAACATATACTTTGAATTTAGAGTGAGACTATTTTTATTTAAACTTTTTTTTTTTTGTTTTGTAACTTTTTTTTTTTTTTTTAGTACAGGTTGTATTAAAAAAGTAAACAACATTAAACATCATCATGAAAAGAAAAACGTGTTTGTTGTTAAAGTTACATTTAGCTACATAGTTATTCTGGCTGAAAAAAAGACAAAAGTCCATCCAGTAAAAAAGTGATACTAAACGTTTGTTTTGTTTTTTTTCTCTAAAATTACAAACATCATATGTTTCTGCTCTGCGTAAGGGTTTTGCACAGAGGAGCCCTGATCCTCCCCTTCTTGGGTCCCCTGCCAACGCTCATGGCTCCTCCCCCCGTTGAGTGTCCCCAGAGCTATGAGGGCACCCGGTGTACTCGTCACTCCTGAGCCAGCCCTGTGTGTCCATAAGACATACAGAGCATGGCCAGGCCCCGCCCCCACTCCTTCCACACTGGCTGTGATTGACAGCAGCAGGAGCCAATGGCTCTCGTTGCTGTATCTAAGCCAATGAGGAGGGAGAGACCCTAGAGAGACTTGGTTCTTGTGCACATTACTGGATCGAAATTGGACTGAGGTAAGAATAAGGGGGGGGGGGGGGGCTGAGAGGGAGGGTTTTTTTTTACCCTTCTGCTTTTACAACCAATGAACAATATATGAATTATTTTATATCTTTAAGGGGTCATAAACACTTGCTTACCTTGTGTGCCCAGTAGAGTGATTACCCTCCAGTGATACACAGAGATGAAACAAGTCCTCCTACATAAGGTGTACCTGTTTATCTGCAGTCTCTTTTCTGTACAGCCATTAAAAAAAGAGCTGAATTAATACAGCTTGAACTCCCAGAAAGCAGGAGGAGTAGAGCTGAAGTTACGCTGGGCAGAGCCCAGTGAGAGCTGATTGGAGGGAAGGGACCCCCCCCCCCTTATGCTGGAAAAGAGCTGAGGCTGTCAATCACAGGCTGTGCGCTGTAACTCCCTCTCCTGCCATCTTTTTATCTCTTGGTGTCAGGAAAAGCTTGCAGAAGTGACTCCTGCAGATAGCAGGGGAAGGAGGCAGCAGACAGAAATGACACTTAGTGCTCTGGACTGAGACAAGCACACACTATGGAGGGATATTTCATGTCTGAGGTTTACAACCCAGCCGTCCAATCCTTAACAACCAGCACTATTCTGAACGAAGCAAAATGAATGCCGAAGATGCCAAAGCAATTCCGAAAATGAATAGCGCCAATATGCACCGGACAATACATTTTGCAATTCACAAACGGATCCAAAAACAAATTCTTCAATGTCTAAAAATGAAAAGAAATAACATTTTCCGGCGTGCGTAGTTTAAAAAACAAAACACAAAAACAAAAACTGGAATGATTTAGGAGATCGAATGATGAGAATTTTTAGTTAATTGATAAGTTTATTTATTATAGACTTTTATTATCATCATAAATAAATGATTTTTATTACATTGTTGTAAACTGCTGGTGGGAAGCTTCTGGATTTGAGGAACAAACCTCTTCAATGGACCGGCTAATCTGCATGTTTTCATGTTTTTTTATTCTGACTTTTTATCTTCATGACGCAAACGAGCATCTAATACATGGGTCTCCAAACTGTGGCCCGCGGGCCGAATGTGGCCCTTTGCTTGCCATTATCTGGCCTATGGGGCACTATTCCTTTAACCGATGTGAGGCATTATTCCTTCCACTGACACTAGAGATGGGGAATCAATTTTTCCACTGACACCAACAATGAGGCACAATACCTCCCACTGACACCAATGATGGGGCACTATTCATCCCACTGACACCAACAATGAGGCACAATACCTCCCACTGACACCAATGATGGGGCACTATTCATCCCACTGACACCAACAATGAGGCACAATACCTCCCACTGACACCAATGATGGGGCACTATTCCTCCCACTGACACCAATGATGGGGCACTATTCCTCCCACTGACGCCAATGATGGGGCAATATTCCTCCCACTGACACCAATGATGGGGCACTATTCCTCCCACTGACACCAATGATGGGACACTATTCCTCCCACTGACACCAATGATGGGACACTATTCCTCCCACTGACACCAATGATGGGGCACTATTCCTCCCACTGATACCAATGATGGAGCACTATTCCTCCCACTTACACCAATGATGGGGCACTATTCCTCCCACCGACACCAATGATGGGGCACTATTCCTCCCACCAACTCCAATGATGGGGCACTATTCCTCCACTGACACCAATGATGGGGCACTATTCCTCCCACTGATACCAATGATGGGGCACTATTCCTCCACTGATACCAATGATGGGGCACTATTCCTCCCACTGACACCAATGATGGGGCACTATTCCTCCCACTGACACCAATGATGGGGCACTATTCCTCCCACTGATACCAATGATGGGGCACTATTCCTCCCACTGACACCAATGATGGGACACTATTCCTCCCACTGACACCAATGATGGGGCACTATTCCTCCCACTAACTCCAATGATGGGGTAATATTCCTCCCACTAATATCAATGATGGGGCACTATTCCTCCCACTAACACCAATGATGGGGCACTATTCCTCCCACTGACACCAATGATGGGGCACTATTCCTCCCAGTGACACCAATGATGGAGCACTATTCCTCCCAGTGACACCAATGATAGGGCACTATTCCTCCCACTGATACCAATAATGGGACACTATTCCTCCCACTGATAACAATGATGGGGCACTATTCCTCCCACTGACACCAATGATGGGACACTATTCCTCCCACTGACACCAATGATGGGGCACTATTCCTGCCAGTGACACCAATGATGGAGCACTATTCCTCCCACTGATACCAATGATGCGGCACTATTCCTCCCACTGACACCAATGATGGGGCGCTATTCCTCCCACTGACACCAATGATGGGGCACTATTCCTCCCACTGATACCAATGATGGGACACTATTCCTCCCGCCGACACCAACAATGGGGGACTTTACTTCCTAATGACATCAACAATGGGGCACTACACCTCCCATCACGACCAGCGATGGGGCACTATGTAGGCTCTGCAGCTTACACATGTGTTTGCAACTGTGTGCTAAATAAACCCCTGTTTTTAATGCATACTGTTAGACAGACTAATTCAGTTTGTTTGCAAGCTGGTTGGTAAGTTGAGCTGGAAATTTTTCTCTTTTATTGTTTGACATGCGTCGCCCTTTCATGTGCTTCTTGCTGATGGGGCACTATACCTCCTACCAACACCAGCAATGGGGCACTATACCTCCCACCGACACCAGCAATGGGGCACTACACCTCCCACCGACACCAGCAATGGGGCATTATACCTCCCACTGATACCAGCAATGGGGCACTTTACCTCCCACCGACACCAGCAATGGGGCATTATACCTCCCACTGATACCAGCAATGGGGCACTATACCTCCTACCAACACCAGCAATGGGGCACTATACCTCCCACCGACACCAGCAATGGGGCACTATACCTCCCACCGACACCAGCGATGGGGCACTATACCTCCCACCGACACCAGCGATGGGGCACTATACCTCCCACCGACACCAGCGATGGGGCACTATACCTCCCACCGACACCAGCAATGGAGCACTATTCCTCCCACCGACACCAGCAATGGAGCACTATTCCTCCCACCGACACCAGCAATGGGGCACTATATCTCCCACCGACACCAGTGATGGAGCACTATACCTCCTACCAACACCAGCAATGGGGCACTATACCTCCCACCAACACCAGCAATGAGACACTATACCTCCCACCGTCCCCAGCGATGGGGCACTATACCTTCCATCGACACCAACGATGGAGCACTATACCTCCCACCGACACCAGCGATGGGGCACTATACCTCCCACCGACACCAGCGATGGGGCACTATACCACCCACCGACACCAGCGATGGGGAACTATACCTCTCACTGACACCAGCGATGCGGCACTATTCCTCCCACTGATACCAGCGATGGGGCACTATACCTCCCACTGACACCAATGATGGGGCACTATACCTCCCACTGATACCAGCGATGGGGCACTATACCTCCCACTGACACCAATGATGGGGCACTATTCCTCCCACTGATACCAATGATGGGGCACTATTCCTCCCACTGATACCAATGATGGGGCACTATTCCTCTCACTGACACCAGCGATGGGGCACTATTCCTCCCACTGATACCAATGATGGGGCACTATTCCTCCCACTGATACCAATGATGGGGCACTTTTCCTCCCACTGATACCAGCGATGGGGCACTATACCTACTCTCCTCTCCTTTAGGCGCACCCTGAAAACCCATCTCTTCAGGGAAGCCTACCTCACCCCTTGCTAACTTGCTGACCTCCTCCACTCTTCCTACCACTCCATCCCCCACAGCTATCTCCTCCTGTACCACTATCCCATCCCTTCTAGATTGTAAGCTCGAAAGAGCAGGGCCCTCGATCCCCTCATGTTTTGCATTGTATTGGTATTGTTCTGTCACATGTTCTGTCCCCCTTTGTAATGTACAGCGCTGAGTGAACTATTGGCGCTTTATAAATACTGTATAATAATAATACCTCTCACTGACACCAGCGATGGGGCACTATACCTTCCACTGACACCAGCGATGGGGCACTATACCTTCCACTGATACCAGCGATGGGGCACTATACCTCTCACTGACACCAGCGATGGGGCACTATACCTTCCACTGATACCAGTGGCAAGTAAACTGGCCCTTTATTTTGACCGCTTGGAGACCGTTAATCTAATGTAAAGTGTCACAGAACATTAGGAGGTCTACTATTTTTTTTAAAGATTCGCTGAGAAATGTATACAGTGATTTTCAACAGCATTTCCAATTCCAGGAAAAGAGCAGCTGAATCCCATGTGTAGAGTATCTGTCAAAAATCCGGCCATCTCTCTCCATGGTGCTGAAACTGTGTTTCTACATTGGTCCAGCATTAGGAGGACTATCTGTGTTTTTTTTAAGTAATCAATTAAAAAAAATAACTTACTCACCCCCCCCACCCCTGCAGAACTAAACAGACCAGCATGCCAGGCATGTGGGACAGTATTGTAGACCCTCAACAAGGGATGTAGCCCCAATTACTCTGATACCAGATCTCCAGCACTGTGATTATTTCGAGAGTGGTTCTCCTAAAATACAGAGATTCTCCTACCGAAGGACTGGTGCCCAATGCTGATAGGTACCTACCCCTTCGGAACCACCAGGCTGGTGCCATCACAGTGGTGCTGTGGTTTATGTATCATCCATGTGTTGGGACCTCTTTTGTTATTCCTGGTGTGGGGGCTGCTGGATGAGAGAACAAGAGCACTCAGCTTCACCCTAAGCCCCAGTCATTATGGTGGGCACTGTAGTAGCTGACCCCTGAGCACTCTCCTTCTACTGGGGTGGCCCAGCTCCTTCCGTTTCTCTCCTGTACACCCATTCCTTGGGACTTCTTCCACCACCTGAGCTTATAGACCAGAGGGGATATGATCACCATGTATAATACGTAAGGGGGGATATGATCTCCATGTATAATACATAAGGGGGGACATGATCTCCATGTATAATACATAAGGGGGGATATGATCTCCATGTATAATACATAAGGGGGATATGATCTCCATGTATAATACGTAAGGGGGGACATGATCTCCATGTATAATACGTAAGGGGGGACATGATCTCCATGTATAATACGTAAGGGGGACATGATCTCCATGTATAATACGTAAGGGGGGGTATGATCTCCATGTATAATACATAAGGGGGGGTATGATCTCCATGTATAATACATAAGGGGGGGATATGATCTCCATGTATAATACATAAGGGGGATATGATCTCCATGTATAATACGTAAGGGGGATATGATCTCCATGTATAATACGTAAGGGGGATATGATCTCCATGTATAATACGTAAGGGGGGATATGATCTCCATGTATAATACATAAGGGGGGATATGATCACCATGTATAATACGTAAGGGGGATATGATCTCCATGTATAATACGTAAGGGGGGATATGATCACCATGTATAATACGTAAGGGGGGATATGATCTCCATGTATAATACGTAAGGGGGGGATATGATCTCCATGTATAATATGTAAGGGGGGGATATGATCTCCATGTATAATACGTAAGGGGGGATATGATCTCCATGTATAATACATAAGGGGGGGATATGATCTCCATGTATAATACGTAAGGGGGATATGATCTCCATGTATAATACGTAAGGGGGGATATGATCACCATGTATAATACGTAAGGAGGGATATGATCACCATGTATAATACATAAGCGGGGATATGATCACCATGTATAATACATAAGGGGGGATATGATCTCCATGTATAATACATAAGGGGGATATGATCTCCATGTATAATACATAAGGGGGGATATGATCACCATGTATAATACATAAGGGGGGATATGATCACCATGTATAATACATAAGGGGGGATATGATCACCATGTATAATACGTAAGGGGGATATGATCTCCATGTATAATACGTAAGGGGGGATATGATCACCATGTATAATACGTAAGGGGGATATGATCTCCATGTATAATACGTAAGGGGGATATGATCTCCATGTATAATACGTAAGGGGGATATGATCTCCATGTATAATACGTAAGGGGGATATGATCTCCATGTATAATACGTAAGGGGGGATATGATCTCCATGTATAATACGTAAGGGGGGATATGATCACCATGTATAATACGTAAGGGGGATATGATCTCCATGTATAATACGTAAGGGGGGATATGATCACCATGTATAATACGTAAGGGGGGATATGATCACCATGTATAATACGTAAGGGGGGATATGATCTCCATGTATAATACGTAAGGGGGGATATGATCACCATGTATAATACCTAAGGGGGGATATGATCTCCATGTATAATACGTAAGGGGGGATATGATCTCCATGTATAATACGTAAGGGGGGATATGATCTCCATGTATAATACATAAGGGGGGATATGATCTCCATGTATAATACATAAGGGGGGATATGATATCCATGTATAATACATAAGGGGGGATATGATCACCATGTATAATACATAAGGGGGGGTATGCTATCCATGTATAATACATAAGGGGGATATGATCTCCATGTATAAAACATAAGCGGGGATATGATCTCCATGTATAATACATAAGGGGGGGTATGATCTCCATGTATAATACATAAGGGGGGATATGATCACCATGTATAATACATAAGGGGGATATGATCTCCATGTATAATACATAAGGGGGGATATGATCTCCATGTATAATACATAAGGGGGGACATGATCTCCATGTATAATACATAAGGGGGGATATGATCTCCATGTATAATACATAAGGGGGATATGATCTCCATGTATAATACATAAGGGGGGACATGATCTCCATGTATAATACGTAAGGGGGGACAGGATCTCCATGTATAATACGTAAGGGGGACATGATCTCCATGTATAATACGTAAGGGGGGATATGATCTCCATGTATAATACATAAGGGGGGACATGATCTCCATGTATAATACATAAGGGGGGATATGATCTCCATGTATAATACATAAGGGGGATATGATCTCCATGTATAATACATAAGGGGGGACATGATCTCCATGTATAATACATAAGGGGGGACATGATCTCCATGTATAATACGTAAGGGGGACATGATCTCCATGTATAATACGTAAGGGGGGATATGATCTCCATGTATAATACATAAGGGGGGGTATGATCTCCATGTATAATACATAAGGGGGGGATATGATCTCCATGTATAATACATAAGGGGGGATATGATCTCCATGTATAATACGTAAGGGGGATATGATCTCCATGTATAATACGTAAGGGGGATATGATCTCCATGTATAATACGTAAGGGGGGATATGATCACCATGTATAATACGTAAGGGGGGATATGATCTCCATGTATAATACATAAGGGGGGATATGATCACCATGTATAATACATAAGGGGGATATGATCTCCATGTATAATACGTAAGGGGGGATATGATCACCATGTATAATACGTAAGGGGGGATATGATCTCCATGTATAATACGTAAGGGGGGGATATGATCTCCATGTATAATACGTAAGGGGGGATATGATCTCCATGTATAATACATAAGGGGGGGTATGATCTCCATGTATAATACGTAAGGGGGATATGATCTCCATGTATAATACGTAAGGGGGGATATGATCACCATGTATAATACGTAAGGGGGGATATGATCACCATGTATAATACATAAGGGGGGATATGATCACCATGTATAATACGTAAGGGGGGATATGATCTCCATGTATAATACGTAAGGGGGATATGATCTCCATGTATAATACGTAAGGGGGATATGATCTCCATGTATAATACGTAAGGGGGGATATGATCTCCATGTATAATACATAAGGGGGGATATGATCACCATGTATAATACATAAGGGGGATATGATCTCCATGTATAATACATAAGGGGGGATATGATCTCCATGTATAATACATAAGGGGGGATATGATCACCATGTATAATACATAAGGGGGGATATGATCACCATGTATAATACATAAGGGGGGGGATATGATCTCCATGTATAATACGTAAGGGGGGATATGATCTCCATGTATAATACGTAAGGGGGGATATGATCACCATGTATAATACCTAAGGGGGGATATGATCTCCATGTATAATACGTAAGGGGGGATATGATCTCCATGTATAATACGTAAGGGGGGATATGATCTCCATGTATAATACATAAGGGGGGGATATGATCTCCATGTATAATACATAAGGGGGGATATGATCTCCATGTATAATACATAAGGGGGGATATGATCACCATGTATAATACATAAGGGGGGGTATGCTATCCATGTATAATACATAAGGGGGATATGATCTCCATGTATAAAACATAAGGGGGGATATGATCTCCATGTATAATACATAAGGGGGGATATGATCACCATGTATAATACGTAAGGGGGGATATGATCTCCATGTATAATACGTAAGGGGGGATATGATCTCCATGTATAATACGTAAGGGGGGATATGATCACCATGTATAATACCTAAGGGGGGATATGATCTCCATGTATAATACGTAAGGGGGGATATGATCTCCATGTATAATACGTAAGGGGGGATATGATCTCCATGTATAATACATAAGGGGGGGATATGATCTCCATGTATAATACATAAGGGGGGATATGATCTCCATGTATAATACATAAGGGGGGATATGATCACCATGTATAATACATAAGGGGGGGTATGCTATCCATGTATAATACATAAGGGGGATATGATCTCCATGTATAAAACATAAGGGGGGATATGATCTCCATGTATAATACATAAGGGGGGATATGATCTCCATGTATAATACATAAGGGGGGATATGATCTCCATGTATAATACATAAGGGGGATATGATCTCCTTGTATAATACATAAGGGGGGATATGATCTCCATGTATAATACATAAGGGGGGATATGATCTCCATGTATAATACATAAGGGGGGATATGATCACCATGTATAATACATAAGGGGGATATGATCTCCATGTATAATACATAAGGGGGATATGATCTCCATGTATAATACATAAGGGGGGATATGATCTCCATGTATAATACATAAGGGGGGATATGATCACCATGTATAATACATAAGGGGGGATATGATCTCCATGTATAATACATAAGGGGGGATATGATCTCCATGTATAATACATAAGGGGGGATATGATCACCATGTATAATACATAAGGGGGGATATGATCTCCATGTATAATACATAAGGGGGGATATGATCTCCATGTATAATACATAAGGGGGGGTATGATCACCATGTATAATACATAAGGGGGGATATGATCACCATGTATAATACATAAGGGGGGGTATGATCACCATGTATAATACATAAGGGGGGATATGATCTCCATGTATAATACATAAGGGGGGGATATGATCATATACATGGAGATCATATCCCCCCTTATGTATTATACATGGAGATCATATCCCCCCCTTATGTATTATACATGGAGATCATATCCCCCCCTTATGTATTATACATGGAGATCATATCCCCCCTTATGTATTATACATGGAGATCGTATCCCCCCCTTATGTATTATACATGGAGATCATATCCCCCCTTATGTATTATACATGGTGATCATACCCCCCCTTATGTATTATACATGGTGATCATATCCCCCCTTATGTATTATACATGGAGATCGTATCCCCCCCTTATGTATTATACATGGAGATCGTATCCCCCCTTATGTATTATACATGGAGATCGTATCCCCCTTATGTATTATACATGGAGATCATATCCCCCCTTATGTATTATACATGATGGTCATATCCCCCCTTATGTATTATACATGGAGATCATATCCCCCCTTATGTATTATACATGGAGATCATATCCCCCTTATGTATTATACATGGAGATCATATCCCCCCCTTATGTATTATACATGGAGATGATATCCCCCCTTATGTATTATACATGGAGATCATATCCCCCCCTTATGTATTATACATGGAGATCATATCCCCCCTTATGTATTATACATGGAGATCATATCCCCCCCTTATGTATTATACATGGAGATCATATCCCCCCTTATGCATTATACATGGAGATCATATTCCCCTTATGCATTATACATGGAGATAATATCCCCCCCCCTTATGTATTATACATGGAGATCATATCCCCCCTTATGTAATATACCTGGAGATCATATCCCCCCTTATGTATTATACATGGAGATCATATCCCCCTTATGTATTATACATGGAGATCATATCCCCCCTTATGTATTATACATGTATAATACATAAGGGGGGATATGATCACCATGTATAATACATAAGGGGGGGATATGATCTCCATGTATAATACATAAGGGGGGATATGATCTCCATGTATAATACATAAGGGGGATATGATCTCCATGTATAATACATAAGGGGGGATATGATCTCCAGGTATATTACATAAGGGGGGATATGATCTCCATGTATAATACATAAGGGGGGGGGGATATTATCTCCATGTATAATGCATAAGGGGAATATGATCTCCATGTATAATGCATAAGGGGGGATATGATCTCCATGTATAATACATAAGGGGGGGATATGATCTCCATGTATAATACATAAGGGGGGATATGATCTCCATGTATAATACATAAGGGGGGGATATGATCTCCATGTATAATACATAAGGGGGGATATCATCTCCATGTATAATACATAAGGGGGGGATATGATCTCCATGTATAATACATAAGGGGGGATATGATCTCCATGTATAATACATAAGGGGGGATATGATCTCCATGTATAATACATAAGGGGGGATATGACCATCATGTATAATACATAAGGGGGATATGATCTCCATGTATAATACATAAGGGGAATATGATCTCCATGTATAATACATAAGGGGGATACGATCTCCATGTATAATACATAAGGGGGGATATGATCTCCATGTATAATACATAAGGGGGACACGATCTCCATGTATAATACATAAGGGGGGATATGATCTCCATGTATAATACATAAGGGGGGGGGGATATTATCTCCATGTATAATGCATAAGGGGAATATGATCTCCATGTATAATGCATAAGGGGGGATATGCTCTCCATGTATAATACATAAGGGGGGATATGATCTCCATGTATAATACATAAGGGGGGGATATGATCTCCATGTATAATACATAAGGGGGGATATCATCTCCATGTTTAATACATAAGGGGGGGATATGATCTCCATGTATAATACATAAGGGGGGATATGATCTCCATGTATAATACATAAGGGGGGATATGATCTCCATGTATAATACATAAGAGGGGATATGATCTCCATGTATAATACATAAGGGGGGATATGATCTCCATGTATAATACATAAGGGGGGGGGATATTATCTCCATGTATAATGCATAAGGGGAATATGATCTCCATGTATAATGCATAAGGGGGGATATGATCTCCATGTATAATACATAAGGGGGGGATATGCTCTCCATGTATAATACATAAGGGGGGATATGATCTCCATGTATAATACATAAGGGGGGGATATGATCTCCATGTATAATACATAAGGGGGGATATCATCTCCATGTATAATACATAAGGGGGGGATATGATCTCCATGTATAATACATAAGGGGGGATATGATCTCCATGTATAATACATAAGGGGGATATGATCTCCATGTATAATACATAAGGGGGACACGATCTCCATGTATAATACATAAGGGGGGATACGATCTCCATGTATAATACATAAGGGGGGGATACGATCTCCATGTATAATACATAAGGGGGATATGATCTCCATGTATAATACATAAAGTGTCCGGACTGGAAGGAGGTGAAAGCGTCCGGACAGGAAGGGGGTGAAAGTGTCCGGACTGGAAGGGGGTGAAAGTGTCCGGACTGGAAGGGGGGGGAAAGTGTCCGGACTGGAAGGATGGGGAAAGTGTCCGGACTGGAAGGGGGGGGAAAGTGTCCGGACTGGAAGGGGGGAAAGTGTCCAGACTGGAAGGGGGTGAAAGTGTCCGGACTGGAAGGGGATGAAAGTATCCGGACTGGAAGGGGGGGAAAGTGAAAGTGTCCGGACTGGAAGGGGGGGGGAAAGTGTCCGGACTGGAAGGGGGGGGAAAGCGTCCGGACTGGAAGGGGGGGAAAGCGTCCGGACTGGAAGGGGGGGAAAGCGTCCGGACTGGAAGGGGGGGGGAAAGCGTCCGGACTGGAAGGGGGGGGGGGAAAGCGTCCGGACTGGAAGGGGGGGGGGGGAAAGCGTCCGGACTGGAAGGGGGGGGGGAAAGCGCCCGGACTGGAAGGGGGGGGAAAGCGTCCGCACTGGAAGGGGGGGGAAAGCGTCCGGACTGGAAGGGGGGGGAAAGCGTCCGGACTGGAAGTGGGGGAAAGCGTCCTGACTGGAAGGGGGGGGAAGCGTCCGGACTGGAAGGGGGGGAAGCATCCGGACTGGAAGGGGGGGAAGCGTCCGGACTGGAAGGGGGGGGAAGCGTCCGGACTGGAAGGGGGGGGAAAGCGTCCAGACTGGAAGGGGGGGGGGGAAGCGTCCAGACTGGAAGGGGGGGAAAGTGTCCGGACTGGAAGGGGGGGAAAGTGTCCGGACTGGAAGGGGGTGAAAGTGTCCGGACTGGAAGGGGGTGAAAGTGTCCGGACTGGAAGGGGGGGGGGAAAGTGTCCGGACTGGAAGGATGGGGAAAGTGTCCGGACTGGAAGGGGGGGAAAGCGTCCGGACTGGAAGGGGGGGAAAGCGTCCGGACTGGAAGGGGGGAAAGCGTCCGGACTGGAAGGGGGGGGGGGAAAGCGTCCGGACTGGAAGGGGGGGGAAAGCGTCCGGACTGGAAGTGGGGGAAAGCGTCCTGACTGGAAGGGGGGGGAAGCGTCCTGACTGGAAGGGGGGGGGGGAAGCGTCCGGACTGGAAGGGGGGGAAGCGTCCGGACTGGAAGGGGGGGAAGCGTCCGGACTGGAAGGGGGGGGAAGCGTCCGGACTGGAAGGGGGGGGGAAAGCGTCCAGACTGGAAGGGGGGGGGGGGGAAGTGCCCAGACTGGAAGGGGGGGGAAAGTGTCTGGACTGGAAGGGGGGAAATTGTCCGGACTGGAAGTGGTTAAGAAAGGTAATTCTCTCTACTACACCCCCTAGACTATGTGATTCCTCTTGTACAAATCACTGAGCAAACTGTTGGCGCTATATAAATCCTGTATAATAATAATATATAAATCCTGTATAATAATAATAATATATAAATCCTGTATAATAATAATATATAAATCCTGTATAATAATAATAATAATAATAATATATAAATCCTGTATAATAATAATAATAATAATAATAATATATAAATCCTGTATAATAATAATAATAATATATAAATCCTGTATAATAATAATATATAAATCCTGTATAATAATAATATATATATCCTGTATAATAATAATATATAAATCCTGTATAATAATAATAATAATATATAAATCCTGTATAATAATAATATATAAATCCTGTATAATAATAATAATAATATATAAATCCTGTATAATAATAATAATAATATGTTGGGGGCAGAGGGTACAGCCAGGCAGAAAATTGTCTTCAAACTAGACAAGACTACAAGTGTGAACTGCTCTTCTACAGCCATCCCCTAGATAGCAGCACTGAGCCTTCGGATGAAGAGGAATTTCATGCTTGCCTTGCCAGCCGCAGAGTGGTGTACCGGGTTTAGCCATCGACAAAAGGAAAAATTCATTTATTTGCTAACTGTGTTGCAATATCTTGCAGCATGCAGGTCTGTTGAGCAACCACAGCCAAAAAAAACAGGTTCCCAAATCATACAAAAGAAAAAGAATTATACATTTCATACCTTCATACCTGCAGACATCCAGTATTCCGGGACATGTCCACCTCTGCCACGCCTCTGGCCTTGATGAATTCATGGACAAAAGATACAGACAAGAGAAGTCTAATGGCAGAGAAAGACCAAGTGGCTCTTCTGCTTCATACAAAAACTTTTTTGTGCCGATCAGTGTTTGAAAATCAAAATTAAAGTCCACATAAATGAATCTTCCGTATCCAACTTGAACCTCCCTATAAATCCAGATAAAGTGTGTACCTCAAACAAATGAAAAGACTAAATAGTGCATTCCCTTCAATAACAGCTGCTATATACAGTACTTTACCAAACAGTAAGTATATACTTCACAAAGATAAGTGCAAAAATAAATTCAAACAAGATACAAATCGTGAAATCACTCTGTGTACACTATAAATGAATAGATAAATGTGAACAATCAGCGTACAATATTCATAGCTGAAGCATAGTAAACTGTGTTTGTGATGCTTCAGTTTATGAATGAACAGGAAGTCGGTCTGCACAAAGCCCATTCATTAACTGTCCAGCCCATCTGAGGCTGCAGAGAAGGGGACTGGGGACTCTTTATCCTCAGTCCCTTACTCTGTCTCAAATGTGAGACATCAGGAGTCTTGCAGAGCAGATTCCCCCTGCTGCCCAGCCCTCCACTCAGTACTGATCACTCACTGTGTTCATTCCTAGCCAAAGCATAGTAAACTGTGTTTGTGATGCTTCAGTTCATAAATGAACAGGAAGTCGCTCACCACAAAGCCCATTCATTAACTGTCCAGCGCATCTGAGGCTGCAGAGAAAGGGACTGGGGACTCTTTATCCTCAGTCCCTTACTCTGTCTCAAATGTGAGACATCAGGGGTCTGCTTAAACCCTTGACACCTGTACTTCACCAAAATTCCCATCGGGGCTCCTAAAAAATATTGTGAAAAAATGATAAAAAATAATATTGTAAAAAAATAAATATAATTGTAAAAAATAATAAAAATAAATACCTATTGACACTGTCATATTCATTTATTTATATATATATACAGGTGTACCTTGGTTTACAAACGCCTCAGTTAATGTAATTTTCGGTTACGCCTCAGTTTACAAATTGTTTTCGCAATAAAAACAGATTAATTGGTTTTCAATGCATTTACAATTTTTTTTGAATCATGTCCTTGTACAGTATTTATGCCTTTAAACTGCACTTTATAAAGAGTTCTGAACAGATAAAAAACTTTTTTTTTACTTTTTTTCTGACCTCCGGAATGGATTAATTGGTTTTCAGTACATTTACAATTTTTTTTTTAACCATGTCCCTGTACAGTATTTATGCCTTTAAAGTGCACTTTATAAAGAGTTTTGAACAGATAAAAGACTTTTTTTTTACTTTTTTTCTGACCTCCGGAATGGATTAATTGGTTTTCAATGCATTTATGAATTTTTTTTTAATCATGTCCTTTTATGCCTTTAAAGTGCAATTTATAAAGAGTTTTGAACAGATAAAAGACTTTTTCTTCTACTTTTTTTCTGACCTCCGGAATGGATTAATTGGTGTCCAATGCATTCCTATGGGAAAAAGCGTTTTGGTTTATTAATTTTTCACAATACAAAAAGTCCCGCAGAACGCATTAAATTCGTAAACTGAGGTATGCTGTATATATATATATATATATATATATATATATATACCTATATGTGTGTGTATATATACTGTATATATCTATATCTATATATATATATATATATATACATACACATGTGCATGTATGTGTTTAGGTTTTGGCGTGCATGCACACCCTAATGCAATGCGCTGCGCACACTTATGGACAGTCTCTTTGGCATTTGATACTTACTGGCCGTGTCGGATACCTGTGTCCCCCATCCTGAGCCAAGATTCCGTCCTCCAGCCCCGACTGAAGCAACACCGTATGGGGTTATTATTGGACTATATGGGGATATTATTGGACTATATGGGGTTATTATTGGACTATATGGGGATATTATTGGACTATATGGGGTTATTATTGGACTATATGGGGATATTATTGGACTATATGGGGTTATTATTGGACTATATGGGGATATTATTGGACTATATGGGGATATTATTGGACTATATGGGGTTATTATTGGACTATATGGGGATATTATTGGACTATATGGGGTACTATCTTGGACTCTGTGAATGCATTTATGGATTTTTAAAAGCTTACAATATCCAAAGTCATTAGGAAAGTAGTACAACCCACATGCCAGTATGCCTACCCACAAGCCTGGTGCACTGGGATGGTGGAGTAAGAAGGGAAGGCCTTCTGTTCTCATCTCTTCAGCTTTCTCCAGCCGTGGCCTTTTAGTCCGGCCCGCATATTGCAAACCGCATGGGCATTGGAGGGCATACACAACTCCCTCTGTTCGACATGAAATAAATTCACATATCTGATTCCAGTACCGAGGAAACCAGAAGTAGTACTGCAGGAGCCATTTTGATAAAGGGAATCAGCTTTCCTTTTGTTTTTACTCTGTGAGTGTGATATTTTACTTCAATAAATGACTGTATGTTTACACAGGGTTTCACTATGAATTATCCTTTCTCCCTTTGAGCCTATACTCATCTGGGTGGATACAGCAAGATATCGGCCCCTTAAAAGGGACAGGAGGAGTGAAGTAGCTGTAAAGAGGTGGAAGCTAATACGCCGAGTGGGATGAATTTCAAGCAATTGTGACCCATGATTATATGGTTCTGATGAGAAGGTGAGCATACATTGCACCCAGTGGTGATGGGGTATTGGGCGTGCTTTGGAGATGTTGTTTGAGAATCGCCATCACTACTAAGAGAGGATATTTTGGTTGGATGGGCACATTTTTACTACACCTTTATGTGAGTGCACTTATTAAGGCTATTCACATCATAGTAGTCATACGGTGTTGCAATATGAAATGTATGTTTTTTATCGATTTGTAGGTCGAATCACAAGGTGAGCAGGTTTTTCACATCTTTGGAACCATCAAGGAGAGTCCGGATGGAAGAGCTGGTCTGAAATAAAACCACCGAATAATAAAGCACACTTCCAGATTCACCTGGCAGCTCAGAGTGCGGCCTCCTGCACCCACCTTGCATAGTTGCCAACATTTAAAAAAAATATTTAGGTACACTTTTAGTTGTCTGCATATCCAGAAAGTCAGGGTATGCGAAGTAGTATGTTAATTAGGGGCAGGACATTCATTTATAGGCGTGGTTTAACCCAGAAGGTTAAAAAATCCACATGCTGAAAAATGGGCGTGGATTAAAGGGGTTGTGGTTAAATAGAATCAGATTTTCTTGGGCTCCCCCCATGCAATTTTGCTCTCCACCCCAACGTCCCAAAAAAACACACATAAACTTTTCTCAAAAAACTTTAATAATGTAAACATAAATAACTGGTCCACATTCATTGATTGGTTGCTAGAGGTTACTGCACATCATTACTGCTCACTGATTGGTTGCTAGAGGTTACTGCAAATCATTACTGCTCACTGATTGGTTGCTAGAGGTTACTGCTACATACTACAGGAGAGCATCAGAGACTGCAGGCGTACTACAGGAGAGGGTCAGCGACTGCAGGTGTACTGCAAGAAATGGTCAGATACTGCAGACATACAACAGGAGAGGGTCAGAGACTGCAGGAGTACTACAGGAGAAGGTCAGAGAATGCATGTGTACTACAAGAAATGGTCAGAGACTGCAGACAGACATACTACAGGAGAGGGTCAGAGACTGCAGTTGTACTACAAGAAATGGTCAGAGAAAAATGGGCATGGATTAAAGGGGGTGTGGTTAAATAGAGTGAGATTTTCTTGGGCTCCCCCATGCAATTTTGCTCTCCACCCAAACATCCCAAAAAACACACACATAAACTTATCTCAAAAAACTTAAATAATGTAAACATAAATAACTGGTCCACACTCATTGATTGGTTTCTAGAGGTTACTGCACATCATTACTGCTCACTTATTGGTTGCAAGAGGTTACTGCTACATACTGCTGGAGAGAGTCAGAGACTGCAGGTGTACTACAAGAAAGAGTCAGAGACTGCAGACATATTACAGGAGAAGGTCAGGGACTTCAGGGGTACTACAGAAGAGGGTCAGGGACTGCAGGCATACTACAGGAAAAGGTCAGGGACTTCAGGGGTACTACAGAAGAGGGTCAGAGACTGCAGGTGTACTACAGAAGAGGGTCCAAGACTGCAAGAGTACTACAGGAGAGGGTCCGAGTTTAAAAACTGTGCAAAACTTGTCACCCAAAAAATAGCAGGAGCCTCTATTTGGGGACAAGCATGCATAGGACAGCCCATTAAAGTGAATAGGTTGCCCTATGCGCAGCATGCGGAAGTGTGTGTCAATCTGTGTATGGTGGCCAGATCTAGCCAGTATGGTGTGGGTGTGCAGTAAAAAATGTCAGTTGGGTAGAGGAGATGAGGTCAGCAGGGCAGTGTACAAACACAGGAGTCAATAGCGGCGTGTACTGGGGGTCAGCAGGTCGAGGATAGGGGTTAGCAGAGCAGAGGGCAGGAATCAGCAGTTTGTAGGGAAGTGTGCCGATCGACTTCTGTACAACCAGCCTCTAGGAACATTTCCACACGATCAGGACGCCAGTTATAGCCGGCGGCACTTATCAGGATATTCCCTGTTGTCAGAACACAATACCTCAGCGGGAGTGATTTCCCCCTCCATGTCCAATGTGTGGATGTGAGAATCTAGATATTCTTTTGTTTCGGTTCAACCCCACTGTTGAACAAAAAAAAGACTAATATATAGACGGCCTTACTGAGCCTACCATAGAGAGGAATTAAACCAGCGACTGGTGAGACAATGAACACCTTGGCCATGACTACTGACTGTATAGCAATGCATAATGTACAGAGTACAGGGGTCAGGTGTAAGTAATAAACAAACCAACATAGGAAGTGTAGCAGTTGGGATGAGTGCCACGTTCACATCAGTGTCCCCAGAGTGCCACCACCTTACATCAGAGTCCATCAGAGACCCTCGTACATCAGAGTCTGACAAAGTCCCCTTCTTACATCAGAGTCTGACAAAGTCCCCTTCTTACATCAGAGTCTGACAAAGTCCCCTTCTTACATCAGAGTTTGTCAGAGTGCCCCCTTACAACAGAGTGTGGAAGAGTCCCCTTCTTACATCAGAGTTTGGCAGATTCCTCCCTTACATCAGAGACTGGCAGAGTCCCCCCTTACATCAGAATCTGCAGGGCGGCCCTTACATCAGAGTCTGGCAGAGTCCCCCCTTACATCAGAATCTGCAGGGTGGCCCTTACATCAGAGTCTGGCACAATCCCCCTTTACATCAGAGTATGACAGAGTGTCCCCTTACATCAGAATCTGCAGGGTGAGCCTTATTTCAGAGTCTGACAGAGTTCCCCCTTACATCAGAGTATGGCAGAGTGTCCCCTTACATCAGAATCTGCAGGGTGGCCCTTACATCAGAGTCTGGCTCAATGAAGAGGAAATTTATTATGGCCACTTTTATTCTGTCTTTATGGACAAGAGTGCCTGTGAATACAAACTGTCTATAAATGTATGGCTGGTTGGCAACACAGGGCTGGGGGTGTACACAGTGTCACTAGGATGCTTTGCTTGGTGGCTGTGGTAGGAATTATATACTCTGTTGCATTCTGTGGGCACAGTGCTTACTGAACATGACCCATTCATTTGAATGGAGCACCTCTGCAAGCACCCCACAACTGCGTGCAATGCATGCGGTTCAAGTGCACTAATATGGGGTTCTAGGGGTTAAAGCAGGTGGTTAGGATGTGAAACAACAACTCCTCACCGCCTACCAATTGCTCTCTGAAGAGCGGTCTGAATGTAGATCACACTTCAGAGTTCAAAGCACATGTAAACAAGCTCCTAAAGCGATGCTGGGGATGGGCAGAAAGGGGTTAAAACAAAATCATCACAAACCTATGAGCAAAAACCCCAGCAGTTTAGCCAACTAGCAGATTGCCAGCCATACCCAATAGTCCTAAATTTGTCCCGAGTGCTAACTGGACATGAATGAGTGGAGGGGAGAGAAAGGAGGGGGGGGGGGGGAGAGAAGAGAGGGAGGGAGATGGGGAGAGAAGAGAGGGAGGGAGGGAAATGGGGAGAGAGAAGGAAGGGAGATGGGGAGAGAAGGGAGATGGGGGAAAGAAGGGAGGGAGATGGGGCAGAAATGGGAGGGAGAGAGGGAGGGAGATGGGGCAGAGAAGGGAGAGAGATGGGGGAAAGAAGGGAAGTAGAGAGAGAGATGGGGGAGAGAAGGGAGATGGGGGAAAGAAGGAAGGGAGGTGGGGGAGAGAAGGGAGGGAGAGAGATGGGGGAGAGAAGGGAGGGAGAGAGAGAGATTGGGGAGAGAAGGGAGGGAAAGAGAGAGATTGGGGAGAGAAGGGAGCGAAATGGGGGAGAGAGGGGAGGGAGATGTGGGAGAGAAGGGAGGGGGATAGAAGGAAGGGAGGGAGGGAGATGGGGGAGAGAAGGGAGGGAGATGGGGGAGAGAAGGGAGATGGGGGAAAGAAGGGAGGGAGATGGGGGAGAGAAGGGAGGGAGGGAGGGAGGGAGAGAGGGAGGGAGGGAGATGGGGCAGTGAAGGGAGAGAGATAGAGGAGTGAGTGATGGGGGAGAGAGGGGAGGGAGGGGAGGGAGGGAGAGAGATTGGGGAGGGAAGGAAGGAACATGTGGGAGAGAAGAGAGGGAGGGAAATGGGGGGAGAGAAAGAAGGGAGATGGGGAGAGAAGGGAGATGGTGGAAAGAAGGGAGGGAGATGGGGGAGAGATGGGAGGGAGGGAGATGGGGGAGAGAAGGGAGGGAGATA